>NC_057814.1:362518616-362602648 GCF_018294505.1 Triticum aestivum | reverse complement strand
TCCAGTACTCGCCTAAGTTTCAAAAAAAATCCCACCGAGTGAAGAGCAACCCCCTCACTCGGGGGCTTAGCTGCAGTCCAGTACTCGCCTAAGTTTCAAAAAAATCCTACCGAGTGGTGAGCAACCCTCTCACTCGGAGGCTTAGCTGCAGTCCAGTACTCGCCTAAGTTTGAAAATCCTACCGAGTGGTGAGCAAGCCTCTCACTCGGGAGCTTAGCTGCAGTCCAGTACTCGCCTAAGTTTAAGACACGTCCCGATCCGCAAGGACGACGAGGTGCAGGTCGACGGCGACCTTCTCCTTAGAGCTGCGTCATAAGTACAATGTGCGCTCCATCCTGATCTGCAAGGACGACGAGGTGCAGGTTGACTACAAATTTCTCCTCAGAGCTGTACCATAAGTACAATGTGCGCTCCATCCTGATCCGCAAGGACGACGAGGTGCAGGTCGACTGCGACCTTCTCCTTAGAGCTGCGCCATAAGTACAATGTGCGCTCCATCCTGATCCGCAAGGACGACGAGGTGCAAGTCGACTATTACCTTATCCTCAGAGCTGCATCACAAGTGCAAAGACTAATCCGAGTGAAGAAACGAGTTCCACTCGAAGGCAAACACTAGAATATTCAGAGATAACCAAGTTTAGATAAATCCTAAAGTTCCAGACCACGGATTAAAGTACTCGGGCATCAGGCTCAAAGGAGTTTAACGGTTACAAAATCACTCGGCATTCCGAGGCAAATTTAAAGTGAGGCATAAAGTTTGTTCACTCCACGGGAGGAGGGCTAGCTGGTTCGACGAACTCGTCCAGGTCGATACCGTCAGTGATCGGAGTGGCAGCGGCAATGAAAGTTTCCACGAAGGATTGGAAGTCATGCTTTTTGGTATTGGCGACCTGCATTGCTGCTAGCTTCTCTTCTCGTGCTTCCTAGCAGTGGACACGAACCAAAGACAAAGCCACGTCAGCACCACAGCAAGCAGAAGACTTCTTCCATTCCTGCACCCGACCAGGAACCTCGTTGAGTCGAGCCATCAGAGACTCGAGGTCATTTTGGAGCGTCGCCCTTCGCCAGAGTGCTGTGTCGATTCACGACACCGCAACTTTCAGACGTGCAAGTTAGTCGACAACACCAGCAACACGAGATTCCAGTCGGAGCACGTTCATGGTAGCTTCATCCTTCACAGGAGAGAGGATGGGGTCCAAGCTTGTCTCAACCCGCCCAGTCTCTTCCTCGAAGTTCTGGCAAAATTCTGCATACGCAATACAATGATGAGTCAATGGTTATGTATCGAGTCGACAGCAACAAGTCAGTCGGACAAAGGAAAGCACCTTCAAGCATGACGAACAGCTTCTTGGCAAGTCCTCCCAGATAATTCTCCAAGTCATCTCTCTTGCGGGCGATGTCTTCCACCTTGTCGGTCAAGGCCCTCTTGTCCTTCTTCAGACGAGTCGCCTCCTTGTTGGCTTCATGCAGGGCAGTCTTCAGCTTGCCGTTCTCTTCCTCCAGTTTGCCGACTGAAGCCAGATTCTGGTCGGCGAGTGCTATTTTCTCTTTGGCTGTCTTCTGCGCGGTTGCAAGATCCAGATCCTTCTATGCCAGGGCTTGGTTCATTGTTTCTGAAAAGAATAACGCTCGGTTCAGAAAAAGCAAATAACACCCAGTTCAGGAACAAATCAGCCGACAAGTTTTTCGTACCAATGGCTTCATCTTTGGCCTTCTGCAAGTTTGTCTTGGCTAGCTCCAGATCGAGATTGAGCTGAATCTGCTTCTGCTCTAGATCAGCAAAACGGGCTCCAAGTTCACAGGATTTCTGTAATCAAAGGACGGTCAGTCGACGGATGGAAAGATTGGTTAGAGTGACAAATTCAACAATTTCTAAGACTACCGCCGAAGCAGTCTCGGGGACTACACCCAGTGGGTGCACTTAGCGTGCCCCCACTGGTCCAGTTTCCACTCGACATGGTCTGTCCAGGCCGAGTGTAAAAAAAAGAGGAAAGTTGTTCTCAGACCAGAGTCGACTGCCCGTAGTCGACTACGGTCTCGGGGACTACACCCAGTGGATGCACTTAGCGTGCCCCCACTAGTCCGGTTTCCACTTGACATGGTCCGTCCAGGCCGAGTGAGAAAGTTCTGATTCTCAGATCATAGCCGACTGCCCGCAGTCAACTATGGTCTCGGGGACTACACCCAATGGGTGCACTTGTGTTGACTGAGTTTTTGAACCAGTGGGGGCACGCTAAGTGCACCCACTGGTTCAAAAACTCAGTCGACACAATCTAGTCGACCCAAGAAACAAAATTATTCAGCAGTAAGTTAAAACACCCAGTGGGTGTACAAATGCAAAACGCAGACTGATGGAAAGATCCCTCAAGGAAAGTTTTCAGGTAGCATATCCTAACAGAACAAGCGACAAGCTAAAGGGTCAGTCGGTGATCAACCAACCTGGACGTTGCTCTTGAGAGCTGAGCTGGCGTCGTAAGCAGCTTGGCTGGCCTCCCGGACCACCTTCGTCTGCTCCATCATGATGCCCGCCTGGCGTATAGCCTCCTTGGCAGCAACCACTTGGTCCTCTGGGACGTGATGTGCAGTGAAGAGTGAAGATGGATCGGCTGGGGTCTGCGCAGTCGATGCTGAAGGCTGGGCACTCGACAATGGTACGGCAAAGGTCACAGAAGTCCGGTTGGCATCGCCGGTCTCCTGGATCACTGGCTCCATCACTGGCGTCGATTGAGGCACCTTGCCAGATGATGTCTTCCTGTTTCTTCTTCCCATGGGCCTCAGCGGCACATCCTCGTCGTCGTCTGGAAGATCAATGACATTGGGAGGAGCTGCAAAAAGAATCAATCGCCAGAATTCAGTCGACCAACAAAACGGCCGAGAAAGTAAAGACAAGATTACGAGAGTCGTACCCGGATTAGAGGTGACTGCATCTTCCATTTCCTTGCCTTCATTCCTGTAAACAGAAGTCCCAGAGGTAGCAGCACTGCAAATCTCAAGATTCAGTCGGTCATGTCTGCTGAAATGAGTCGACCAAAGTTCAGTTCATGCCAAACCAAGAAATCAAGTCCAACTATTACCCGGAAGCAATGGGAACGGCCACTTTGATCTTGGGCAAGGCCTTCCGCGGTTTTGACGGCGTAACTCTAGATTGCTTCGGGGCCTTCTTAGTTGGCACTGGAGAGGACGTCCGAGGGCGCTTCAAGGTCTGCGCAGTCGCTTTGCCACGGATACTCGCCGGGTCATGGGTTTGCTTGGATCGCCTTTCGGTGCGAGGAGGCGAGTCGACTTCCTCGCCATTGCCAGAGTCGTCGCTTTCGTCGTCTTCTCCCCCTTCCGGATCTTGCTCCTGCTCTCCATTGGGCATCGATTACATCTCCGTGATGGCCTAAATAAAAACAAGTGGAACAAACGACAATCGGTTGACAAGAGCAGTCGCATGATAGATCAAGAAGACACTCGGAAATTTAAGAGTTGGACCTGGTCTGCTTCATACGAGTTGTCGAGTGGAGGAATCCTCCTGGACCCTCTGGGGTTATCCTTGTTACCAGTGATGCCCCTCAGCCACTGCGCCACCGTATCCTCGTCGACTTCCTCTGGGTGGATCCAAGTGGTGTCATCAATGCTCGAATACATCCACATCGGATGGTCACGAGCTTGAAGCGGCTGAATACGTCGTCTAAGGAAGACCTCTAACAGATCCATGCCAGTCACGCCGTCACGAACAAGCTGGACCACTCGCTCGACCAACACCTTCACCTCCGCTTTCTCCGCCGAAGTCACTTTCAAGGTAGAGGGCTTCTCAACTCAAGCCATGGAAAAGGGGGGAAGTCCAGTCGACTGGCCTGGAGTCGGCTAGTCTTTGTAGTAGAACCAGGTCGACTGCCACCCTCTGACTGACTCGGGAAGAATCATGGCTGGGAAAGTACTCTTGCCCCTCATTTGGATCCCAAGAGCCCCACACATCTGGATCACGTGCGTCCTCTCATCACTCGAGTTGGCCTTTTTGACCGACTGAGAACGACAGGTGAAAATGTGTTTGAAGAGACCCCAGTGTGGTCGACAACCCAGAAAATTCTCGCACATGGACACGAATGCGGCGAGGTACATGATGGTGTTGGGGGAAAAGTGATGAAGTTCTGCTCCAAAGAAGTTCAAAAATCCTCGAAAGAAAGAATGGGGAGGCAAAGAAAAACCGCGGTCAACATGAGTGGCGAGGAGAACGCACTCACCCTCCTACGGCCGCGGCTCGGTCTCGTCCTCCGGGAGCCGCCAAGATCCATGGGGAATCAGTCCCCCCTCGATCAAATCATCCATGTCGTATTGCTGGATCATCGACCGAATCCAATCGCCCTGGATCCAGCCGGACGGCAAGCCGGATCTCGAGGACCCTCCCCGGCTCGTCTTCTTTCCTTTCGCCTTCGCCATCGCCTTCTTCGCGCACTCCAAAGCAACCATCTTCTCCTTCCTCATTGCGGAGGGTGGAGTTCGGGCAGAGCGGCGGCGCCGATGGAGGAGGTGGATGCGATGGAAAATAGAGGAAGAGAGGAAATGGGGCGCACTGTGCAGAAAACCCCTGCTGCGACGCCTTATATAAGGTCTTCTCCCGAGTGACTGACTTGTGGGCCCAGAAAATCCCGTCAAATCCCGCAACAATCACGCGCGCAGTACGTGGCGAAAAAGGTGGCACGGGGATCAAGGCGCCCCTGCCTAATCTTCTCCGATTACCGCGGCCTCCTCCGCCCCGCGCGCTTCCCGAAAATTCAAATCCCGCAAGATCCGCGAGCAGCAGAGCAACCTGTCAGACTGAAGATTTTTTCCATATCAACACTCGAAGCTTTTCAGTAAAAGTTCACGACAAACTAAGAATGGATCAAGGCGATTGAAAAAGAAGTTGAAGTCACCATGTTGTTCATTGATCCCAGCAAGACGCTTCTGAAGCGCAAAAATTGAGTCGGGAGTATTTTCAACTCCTTCTCCACTCGAACCCTGAACCATTCGGGGGCTAATGATGAAGCTATGTACCTAGGGTAGGGTTATAGGCCTGACCTAGACACCCTCCCCTAGGACATCACCCTAAGGTCAGAAGCATTCAAGGGATACCATCATCCACTCGACCAGAAGCATTCCATTCGGAAGATTCAAGTCCACTCGACCGGAACAAGAATCACTCGACGGACAGAAGATCTAAAGCCACTCTGAACAGCAACGGTCGGACGTTTACTCTGTAGACTTAATGGTCATTTATGTCACTTCATTACTGGCGTTACCAGAAATGCCCCATCTTTATGTACCTTAAACCATGTGTAACTGAGGGCCGGAGGGGCCTGGCGAACTCTATATAATCCACCCCCTCCTCAGGGACAAGGGTTCGCAGCCCCTGTAACTCCACACACATATAATCTAGTCGACCGCCTCCGGGCACCGAGACATAGGGCTGTTAATTCCACCATGAAGGGCCTGAACTCATAAACCTTGTGTGTACAACTTCACCATAGCTGGGATCTTAGCTCCTCATACCTACCCCCCATTCTACTGTCAGTCGTAGAACCACGACAGGTACTACTACTAAACAAGGAAGGAAACCAAAAAGAAGCTACAACTAATTTTTTTTGAATTTTCTTAAAAAAATTCAAACACACAAGAAGAAAGCGGGAAAAATAATGTAAACTAGCATGGATAGTACAATGAAAAAGTATGAACACCGACAACTGGAATGAGTGTGTGAACATGAATGTAATGTCGGTGAGAAATACGTACTCCCCTAAGCTTAGGCTTTTGGCCTAAGTTGGTCTAGGCCCATTGTAGCGACACAACCTCAGACGGTCAAGTCTCTATGCTTAAGTGTCATCCCTGGATCGGTATGCTGACACACACAATACTCGAGGATTTATAACAGAGGTAAATCACATGTATAAAGTAGCGTAAATACTATTACCTCAATCCATATAGCGGAAGTAACAACAAGGTTGTGGACTCCCATCAACACCAACGGCAAAGTTGAGTGTAGAAATTGTAACCCTAACATATCACTTACTCGTCGTAAGAATCCTGCAACATGAGACGTTGCAGCCACAAAGGGTCAGTACATTGAATGTACTGGCAAATTCACAGCATAGGATAATGATGAATAAAAGCTATCACTACATGCATATTTGGCTGGTGGAAAGCTCTAAGTTTATTTTTGCATAAAGCAAATTTTTTCCTACAACAAAGGAATATATTTTATTGAACTACACAGTTTGTTGAAAATATTGAGAGGGTTCCTCCAACTCAATCAAAAAATAATAATCACTAACCCAATCAAATTAGTTAAATAGAGTGTTGAGATCAACATGATAATCCAAGTACCAGAGACTCAAGATGTCCATAACCGGGGACACGGCTAACCATGATTAGTTTGTACACTCTACAGAGGTTTGCGCACTTTTCCCCACAAGACTCGATCTCCTCCGTTGGATTTCTCGCACTGCATGGTGTTTGAGAAACGGATGACCGAGACACAATCTTTCCGAAGAGGTCCCCTTAACCGATAGATAGGCCGGTACACCTACAATCCCCTACATCTACTAGCCCATCATGGAAAGGATTCCCACAACTTACTCAACTATGCCAGAGCCCATAATGGCCTGTGGTTGCACACGGAAGTTTCTAGCTTGAATAATCTTATGATCCCTTTGAGCCTGGGTGGCATTCCATAGGGTGATCACACAGGTACTCCGGGATTCCCTTGGGCAAGCACTGGGTTCTCCAGGTGCCCGGGCAAACCACTGGGTGCTCCAGAGTGCCCCAACCAATCCACCCAGATGTGTATTAAAGTAGACACCTTGAGTTAAACCTTAGTTACAATAACTCTCACATCTTTCATGAATACTCTCAAACCAAACCACGTCTACGAGCATAGCATAGCAGTATAAGCATAACGTAGTAACACCCTGGGTTTGAATGCAGTACAATAGCTTCCTACCTCATCAACTACTTCCCAATTCCCACATGTTATCAATCCTACTCATGCAATGTTTGAGGGTTGAAACTAATGCATAAAAACTGGGTAATAAAGAGGTATGATCAAAGTGTGAACTTGCCTTGTACTGTTTATGAAGATGATTCACGCTCATAACTCCTGATAGTTCTACTCGTCACACTCCGTTCAATCTATCGCGAGCAAGCAATTGCATACATAAGCACTCATGCAAAAAGAATCGAAGAAAATACTTCGAAAAACTTCGAAAACAAGCAATTAACTCTTCCAAATGAAAACAATTTCTAACAGTACCAAAATTGGGTGAATTTGGCCTTATCAGAAAGTTTAAGTCAAGAGCTTCGATTTGCAAAAAGACTCAACTCAAACGGAGTTATAAAACTCAAGTTATGAACAAAAGAAGTTTGAATTCAAATCTGTTTGAAATTCAAAATTTAAAACTTTCAAAAACATGTTTAAGTTGATTATTTGGATAGAGGAGATCATAACGAAGAAGTGGGCGTTGGTTTCGTTGGATTTGGATAAACGAGCAAAAAGTTGTGATCGTTTGAAGATCAGGGACTAATCTAGAAATAAAATATTCATGGATGGGTCCCTGGCCGAAAACTGAAATAAAAAGAAAAATTCTACCGAACGCTAATGAACGAAACCGGGTTACTAATTAACTAGGTTAAATAAGAAAAACCGGGTTTAACCAAAAAACCGAAAGCTGAAAAAAAATAAACCGGATCGGACCGGGCGGTTTTATCGGTCCACGGTGGGTTCGTCGGCGGCGGCGGTTTTCCGGCGGTAGTGGCGTGCTCCGGCGACGAGGGCGGCAGCGGCAGCAGGCGGCGGTGGATGCGGCGCGGGACTACAGCGGCAGCATGGCAGCGAGGCGAGCAGGCGGCGGCGCAGGCGCCGGCGGCGGGAAGTGCAGCGGCGGCGCGGTGGTTCGCGAGGCGGCGGCGGCGACTTGGGAGGAGGAGAGGGATCCGGAGGCGGCGCTTATATAGGTGGGTGGGCGGCTCCGAGGCATGGAGGGGGCAAGCAGAGGCGGCGGTGGGAGTCCGTGCGGAGCACGGCGGCGCTGGCGTGGTCGGGGATGGCGCGGCTGGGCTGGGCCGTGGCCTGGCCTGGCCCAGTTGGCGGGGCCGGCCCAGTTCAGCGAGGAGAAGTTCTTTTTTTTAAACACAGACAAACAAAAATAAATAAGAACAATAAAAACAAAAGAAATATTATATAGGCATATAATATATCACAATTTTCAGAAAAAGGTTCTCTATCACATGAACATTTTTCTAACTTCAAATAAAATCCACAAAAATTCAATTAAAAGAAAGAGTGCTACTGCTGCAATAAAACCTCATAAAAATCATTTTAAAAAATACCAAAATAAATTCAAATTTATTTCTCTCCAATTTTCTAATGTAGGGAATCATTTTACCCTAATTTCCATATATTTTATTTTTGGAGAAAAAATAATTTGAATAAAATCCAAATAACTCCAAAATGAGAATAATTTCAAAAGAGACTTTCAATTTGATTCTTTTAAACTCCCAACTCATATTTCATATGATTTGAAGAAGCCATTTTATCTTCTCTCATGAAAATCATTGAGTAGCTTAAAGTTTCTGAATTTGAAATAGTTCCAAATGGAATACAAATCTTTTCAAAACCCTTTTCATTTATTTAAATGGAAGAATTCATGTCATCTTCTCTCTAGGGTTTTGTGATCAAATGAATTTGAATTCATAGATATCATAAATGCAAGATGAAAGTTTGGGAAAGTCATTTCATTCCCTCTCATTTAACTTTCAAAAAGTTTTCAAATTTTAGTCAAATTCACACAAGCAACCACACCACAATCAAAACTATTTATTTAATATAACATTCCAAAATTTCGAATTTTGGGATGTTACAAACCTACCACCCTTAAAATGAATCTCGTCCTCGAGATTTGAAGAGACTAGAAAGAAATAGGTTAGGTTCGGGGGGCAGGGTCTTCCCAAAATCCATCGATCGTCACAGGGGGTCTGGGGTGCTACCACCCTTAGAAGCATGGTTACGGTTCCATAAAAACTCATATACACCATCTTTATTTGTTGACAGTGTCGTTCTGCTCAGATCTTTAGGACAATTCCTTCTCTAGGCCCTTCCGGTAGGGGCATAACCTTTACGACAATTCTTCTGTCCTTTCATCTGGTAAGGTTCTTCTGTGACTGGGTCTTCTTATTTGAAGGGTCTGGCGCCAATACTAAACAACTATCGATATCTCATGGTGGTCAACAATTTATGGTTTCTCCTGCAGGAAATGGGTCTGGGCTTCATTCTCACCTTATGACCTACGATTGCCAACAGCTGCCTTGTACCAGGGAAAGTTGTTATATCATTCTAAGGTTTAAACAAGGTTTTGATTGTCGTCTCTCTAATATAGGCAAGTCACTCAGATTTACCATCCCATATAGCAAGGCGAATAATAAGAGTAAGTCGGTATGGTGATGAATCCATCCCGCACCCAAATCATTACCATGTATATGGTTTAGCGAATCTCGCATTCTAACACTCGGTTATCCTCACAGGTATTGCAGAATTTCTCTTGTCGACGAACCAAGTTTGGATAAATCCATGGATTTTGCAAGCCAAGCAAACATCTATCGTTCCTTCACCACTCTCAGGTTTTGCGTAAACCTATAAGATCGTTTGTTGACAAATTCGTAACATCTTCCAGGGTTTTTCCTTCAGCAAGAGTGTGCTTGCTTCTTGGCAGGTCCTGGGGCCTGTGGGTTATGGCCCATCTCATCACTTGTAAACCTTGAACTCATCATCGGGGGCAACTGATCATTATTCCAACATCCAGCTTCCTAGCATTCTTAAATCCATCCAATTGTACTATCTCCCTTCCTTTTATTGGCACCAAACTAAGACGTGATTACTCAGACTCATCATGGAGTTACAATTGCTCCATATTACCAACATTCTGCCTCCTTTATATCCAATAGAACTTCATCCCTTCATATTCTTGGGATATCCCACATATCGAGATAAAACTCGTACTTATTTTGCCCGAAGTCCACTCCGTGGAATATCATTATCCTTTCGAGGGGTCAAATCTCCTCACAAGGTACTACCACTACAAAAAAAAGACACACCCATGACATTTTGGGCCGAACGAAAAAAAATTCTGTCATACTTATGACACTTCTATGACGATAATTGTGACAAAACCCGGTATCATCATAGATGTGGTGGGGTCCTACTTCTATGACAAAAAATCATGACAGAAAATGGGCTTTTCGTCCTGGGCGGACCGGAGATGCAGCTGCATGACATTCTTTGGGCCGTCCATGACGGAAAAAACCGTGGTAGAAGCGAGGGCGAGGAAAATATCGGAGTGTTCCCAGTTACGGTGGGTGGTCGGGGCCGAGAGATGCACGTTTCTCTCTCGTACACACACGCGCGTGGGTGCGAGGCGTTGGGCTCTAACTGAACCCGAGCGATTGCACTGCAGGCTACGCGTTACTGAACCCGAGCGATCGATCGATGCCTGTTAACTGAACCCGATCGAGCGATTCCTTCGCTACTGCTGCTAACTGAAGCCGATCGATGCTGCCTCTGGATGAACAGTGCGCGTTGCTGGGGGGTTTGGATGAACAGTTCCCGGTGGGGGTGGATGAACAGGACCCCGTGGTGTTGCCTCTGGATGAACAAGACCCCGATCGATCGAGTCGGTTGGGGCTGGATGAACAGGACCCCGTGGAGGGCAGGATGAACACGACCACCCCGTGGAGGGCTGGATGAACAGTAGACAGTGTAGGGCTGGATGAACAGTAGCCCGTGGAGGGGTGGTTGAACAGGAGCCCGTGGAGAGGGCTGGTTGAACAGTAGCCGGTGGAGTAGCGCGCGGTGGAGGCTGGATGAACAGGAGCATGTGGATGAACAGTCGCAGGTGGAGGCTGGAGGAGGTCGACGGTGGATGAACAGTAGCCCGTGGAGGCTGGAGGGGGTCGACGGTGGAGATGAACAATATCCCCTGGAGTCCCGTTTTGCGGTACGCCACACCCCTCCCGATGAACAGGACCCCCGTTTCGACCGTAGCGCTCCAACACAAGTCTGTTTCCTCCGTTTTGCGGTACGCCACACCCCTACCGATCAACAGGACCCCCGTATCGACCGTAGGAGGTCCGTTTCCTCCGTTTTACGGTACGCCAGACCCCTCCCGATGAACAGGATCCCGTTTCGACCGTGGCCGGTCGAACACAAGGCCATTTCCTCCGTTCTGCGGTACGCTAGCCCTCGTTTCCATTGGCTATTCCGTCCAAGCCCTCCCGATGAACACGACGACGCATTCCGTTCCGACCCAACCGGTTTGCTCCCCATGAACACGACGACGACGCAGTTTCTCCGTTCCGACCCAGCCATGTACACGAGCCCTGGCCGTACGTATGCGCGAGTAGGCGTTCAAGACCCTGCCCGTATGTACATCCGTGGCCGTATTTTCTTTCATGCACACTTGCCACTGTACGTACGTGTACATGCTACGTGCGCGCCTCTACTACGACACGTGCGCGCCTCTACATCGACCAGTATGTACGTACACGTTCGCGACCAGAATGACAATGCTACGTACGCTTTGACCAGGTGGGTCCCGACTGTCAGGCACTTCCTTGCCTGCGAAGATGTAGCTGGTGGGTCCCAGCAGTAAGGGGGCGAATCGTTTCTTTTTTTTTGCCCGGAAGCACTTCCTTGCGTGTGAAGATGTAGCTGGTGGGTCCCAGCAGTCAGGGGGAAACGTTTTTTTCGCGAAACACGGTGGCCCGTCCGGTGGGTCCCCGCTGTCAGGTGGAGGAATAACTATTTTGTGCGTAATAAGGAGGCACTTCCTTGCTGCGGCCGTGGACCCAGCTATCAGCCTCTCCACGTATAGTACACGTCCGATGGAAGCCGTTCCTCGACCACGTTGACCACGCCGCGCCAAGAGCACCAGGGTGGTGGACGATGGTGAGGCCTAGGAAGGGGACGACGCGGAGCCGGGGAAGACGCGGCAGTGGATGCCCACACGTAGAGGAGTATGAGTGTTCACTGGTTCGCTGCGGTGTGAGGCTGTCGTCGCCGCAGAATAACAGGGGGTGTGGGTGAGTAGAGGGATGGCCTGGCCAGCGGTGGGAGTAGTAGGGGCGGTGAGGCCTCCACCGCATCGCAGCCGGCCATGGGAGGCAGGAGCACGAGGCATGACCGGCGCTGGTTTGGGCGGCTGGAGCAAGAAGACCAGAGGTTGAAGAAGCACTACGGCCGTTGGATGGACATCGTACAGTCACTGGAGCTAGAATCGTGCATATTGACTAAGTTGACAAAGCCCTCCGTCCCCGTCAACTTAGTAGGCCCACAAGTCAGCCTGCCACTAATACTGGGTCCCAGCTAGCAGGGGGAGTATTCATTTTTTTGTGCGTAATAAGTAGGCACTTCCTTGCGTGCGAAGATATAGCTGGTGGGTCCAAGCTGTCGGCGGCGGTAACATTTTTTTTGCGGAATACAGAGGCCCTTTCGGTGGGTCCCAGATGTCAGGTGGAGGAATCATTATTTTGCGCGTAATAAGGAGGCATTTCCTTGCGTGCGGCCGTGGACCCAGCTGTCAGCCTCTCCACGTACAGTCCACTTCAGATGCATGTCGGTCGTTGACCACGTTGACCAGGCCGTGCCGAGAGCACCAGGGCGGTGGACGACGGTGAGGCCTAGGAAGAGAACGTCACGGAGGCAAGGAAGACTCGATAGTTGTTTCCCACGCGGAAGACAATACGATTGTACGAGGGTTTACTGGTTCGTCTGCCGGCGCCGGAGAATAACAGCAGGTGTGGGTGAGTAGAGGGATGGCTAGGCAAGCGATGGGAGTACGGGGGGGCGGTGAGGCCTGCGCGGTAGCACAGCCAGCCGCGGGGAGGAGGGAGCAGGCAGTCCCGCCGGCGCTTGTTTGAGCGGCTGGAGCAGGAAGAGCAGAGATTGAAGAAGCACGACGACCGTTGGATGGACATCCAACAGTCACTGCTTATGCGTCAACCTTTTTTTAGGAAAGCCTCAAATCTGTGGAAAACATCATACAGCCCATCTTCCATTATTTCTAATAATTTACAGCCCATTTGCTAATTCTTAAGGTTTTTTTTGGAGCCCATATTCTTTTTGTTAGCATTACAGCCCATATTGTGGCCACGGTTAAAAAATTATACGAAATTTTGCATATTTCGATGCGGTCCAAACTGTTTTTAATCCCAAAATTTCGAGTCACATTCAAACTGATTTTAAAAATAAATGTATATCAATATAAAATCCAACAAATTGTCCACGCATAAAAATCAATGCAATTAAAATCTCGAAATGAAAAAACAAATTTGAAACTAATTGCCGGTTTGATGTGTTTTAAAAATGTACATCCCATTTCTCATTACTGATAGGCCATTTTCTCGGCCAGCCGAATGACGCTCTCCTCGTCTTGAAAGATTTGTAGCCCAACAGGCCTGACAAAGTGACTTACTTGGCAAATCACAAAAAAACTGGGCTGTGGCCGTGGACCCAGCTGTCAGCCTCTCCACGTACAGTACTCTTCCGGTGGAAGTCGGTCGTTGACCACATTGACCACGCCGCGCCGAGAGCACCAAGGCGGTGGACGACGGCGAGGCCTAGGAAGGGGATGACGCGGAGCCGGGGAAGACGCGGCAGTGGATGCCCACGCGGAGAGGAGTACGAGGGTTCACTGGTTCGGCTGCGGTGTGAGGCTGCTGTCGCCGCAGAATAACAGGGGGTGTGGGTGAGTGGAGGGATGGCCTGGCCAGCGGTGGGAGTAGTACGGGGGCGGTGAGGCCTCCGCGGCAGCAGAAACGGCCACGGGAGGCAGGAGCACGAGGCACGACTGGCGCTGGTTTGGGCGGCTGGAGCAAGAAGACCAGAGGTTGAAGAAGCACTACGGCCGTTGGATGGACATCGTACGGTCACTGGAGCTAGAATCGTGCATATTTACTAAGTTGACAAAGCCCTCCGTCCCCGTCAACTTAGTAGGCCCACAAGTTAGCCTGCCACTATACTGGGTCCCAGCTAGCAGGGGGAGTATTCATTTTTTTTGTGCGTAATAAGGAGGCACTTCCTTGCGTGCGAAGATATAGCTGGTGGGTCCAAGCTGTCGGCGGCGGTAACATTTTTTTTTGCAGAATACAGAGGCCCTTTCGGTGGGTCCCAGATGTCAGGTGGAGGAATCATTATTTTGCACGTAATAAGGAGGCATTTCCTTGCGTGTGGCCGTGGACCCAGCTGTCAGCCTCTCCACGTACAGTCCACTTCAGATGCATGTCGGTCGTTGACCACGTTGACCATGCCGTGCCGAGAGCACCAGGGCGGTGGACGACGGTGAGGCCTAGGAAGAGAACGACACGGAGGCAAGGAAGACTCGATAGGTCTTTCCCACGCGGAAGACAGTACGATTGTACGAGGGTTTACTGGTTCGTCTGCCGGCGCCGGAGAATAACAGCAGGTGTGGGTGAGTAGAGGGATGGCTAGGCAAGCGATGGGAGTACAGTGGGGCGGTGAGGCCTGCGCGGCAGCACAGCCAGCCGCGGGGAGGAGGGAGCAGGCAGTCCCGCCGGCGCTTGTTTGAGCGGCTGGAGCAGGAAGAGCAGAGATTGAAGAAGCACGACGGCCGTTGGATGGACATCCAACAGTCACTGCTTATGCGTCAACCTTTTTTTAGGAAAGCCTCAAATCTGTGGAAAACATCATACAACCCATCTTCCATTATTTCTAATAATTTACAGCCCATTTGCTAATTCTTAAGGTTTTTTTTGGAGCCCATATTCTTTTTGTTAGCATTACAGCCCATATTGTGGCCACGGTTAAAAAATTATACGAAATTTTGCATATTTCGGTGCGGTCCAAACTATTTTTAATCCCGAAATTTCGAGTCACATTCAAACTGATTTTAAAAATAAATGTATATCAATATAAAATCCAACAAATTGTTCACGCATAAAAATCAATGCAATTAAAATCTCGAAATGAAAAAAATGAAACTAATTGCCGGTTTGATGTGTTTAAAAAATGTACAGCCCATTTCTCATTACTGATAGGCCATTTTCTCGGCCAGCCGAATGACGCTCTCCTCGTCTTGAAAGATTTGTAGCCCAACAGGCCTGACAAAGCAACTTACTTGGCAAATCACACAAAAACTGGGTTGTGGCCATGGACCCACCTGTTAGCCTCTCCACGTACAGTACTCTTTCGATGGAAGTCGGTCGTTGACCACATTGACCACGCCGCGCCGAGAGCACCAAGGCGGTGGATGACGGCGAGGCCTAGGAAGGGGATGACGCGGAGCAGGGGAAGACGCGGCAGTGGATGCCCACGCGGAGAGGAGTACGAGGGTTCACTGGTTCGGCTGCGGTGTGAGGCTGCTGTCACCGCAGAATAACAGGGGGTGTGGGTGAGTGGAGGGATGGCCTGGCCAGCGGTGGGAGTAGTATGGGGGCGGTGAGGCCTCCGCGGCAGCACAACCGGCCACGGGAGGCAGGAGCAGGGGGCACGACCGGCGCTGCTTTGGGCGGCTGGAGCAAGAAGACCAGAGGTTGAAGAAGCACTAAGCTCGTTGGATGGACATCGTACGGTCACTGGAGGTAGAATCGTTCATATTGACTAAGTTGACAAAGCCCTCCGTCCCCGTCAACATAGTAGGCTCACAAGTCAGCCTCCCACTGTGGTGGGTCCCAACTGGCAGGGGGGTATTCATTTTTTTGTGCGCAATAAGGAGGCACTTCCTTGCGTGCGAAGATATAGCTGGTGGGTCCAAGATGTCGGCGGCGGTAACATGTTTTTTGCGGAATACAGAGGCCCTTTCAGTGGGTCCCAGATGTCAGGTGGAGGAATCATTATTTTGCGCGTAATAAGGAGGCATTTCCTTGCGTGCGGCCGTGGACCCAGCTGTCAGCCTCTCCATGTACAGTCCACTTCAGATGCATGTCGGTCGTTGACCACGTTGACCAGGCCGTGCCGAGAGCACCAGGGCGGTGGACGACTGTGAGTCCTACAAAGAGAACGACACGGAGGCATGGAAGACTCAATAGTTGTTTCCCACACGGAAGAGAGTACGATTGTACGAGGGTTTACTGGTTCGTCTGCCGGCGCCGGAGAATAACAGCAGGTGTGGGTGAGTAGAGGGATGGCTAGGCAAGCGATGGGAGTACGGTGGGGCGGTGAGTCCTGCGCGGCAGCATAGCCAGCTGCGGGGAGGAGGGAGCAGGCAGTCCCGCCGGCGCTTGTTTGAGCGGCTGGAGCAGGAAGAGCAGAGATTGAAGAAGCACGACGGCCGTTGGATGGACATCCAACAGTCACTGCTTATGCGTCAACCTTTTTTTAGGAAAGCCTCAAATCTGTGGAAAACATCATACAGCCCATCTTCCATTATTTCTAATAATTTACAGCCCATTTGCTAATTCTTAAGGTTTTTTTTGGAGCCCATATTCTTTTTGTTAGCATTACAGCCCATATTGTGGCCACGGTTAAAAAATTATACGAAATTTTGCATATTTCGGTGCGGTACAAACTGTTTTTAATCCCGAAATTTCGAGTCACATTCAAACTGATTTTAAAAATAAATTTATATCAATATAAAATCCAACAAATTGTCCACGCATAAAAATCAATGCAATTAAAATCTCTAAATGAAAAAACAAATTTGAAACTAATTGCCGGTTTGATGTGTTTTAAAAATGTACAGCCCATTTCTCATTACTGATAGGCCATTTTCTCGGCCAGCCGAATGACGCTCTCCTCGTCTTGAAATATTTGTAGCCCAATAGGCCTGACAAAGCGACTTACTTGGCAAATCACAAAAAACTAGGATGTGGCCGTGGACCCAGCTGTCAGCCTCTCCACGTACAGTACTCTTCCGATGGAAGTCGGTCGTTGACCACATTGACCACGCCGCGCCGAGAGCACCAAGGCGGTGGACGATGGCGAGGCCTAGGAAGGGGATGACACGGAGCCGGGGAAGGAGCGGCAGTGGATGCCCACGCGGAGAGGAGTACGAGGGTTCACTGGTACGGCTGCGGTGTGAGGCTGCTGTCGTCGCAGAATAACAGGGGGTGTGGGTGAGTGGAGGGATGGCCTGGCCAGCGGTGGGAGTAGTATGGGGGCGGTGAGGCCTCCGCGGCAGCACAACCGGCCACGGGAGGCAGGAGCAGGGGGCAGGACCGGCGCTGCTTTGGGCGGCTGGAGCAAGAAGACCAGAGGTTGAAGAAGCACTAAGGTCGTTGGATGGACATCGTACGGTCACTGGAGCTACAATCGTTCATATTGACTAAGTTGACAAAGCCCTCCGTCCCCATCAACTTAGTAGGCCCACAAGTCAGCCTCCCACTGTGGTGGGTCCCAGCTGGCAGGGGGTATTCATTTTTTTTGTGCGCAATAAGGAGGCACTTCCTTGTGTGCGAAGATATAGTTGGTGGGTCCGACCTGTCAGCGGAGGGAACATTTTTTTCGCGAAATACAAAGGCCTTTCCGGCGGGTCCCAGATGTCAGGTGGAGGAATCATTATTTTTGCACGTAATAAGGAGGCATTTCCTTGTGTGCGGCCGTGTTCCCAGCTGTCAGCCTCTCCACGTACAGTCCACTTCCGATGGATGGCGTTCGTTGACCACGTTGACCACGCCGCGCTGAGAGCACCAGGGCGGTGGACGACGGCGAGGCCTACGAAGGGAACGACACGAAGCCGAGGAAGACACGGCAGTGGCTGCCCACGCGGTGGAGAGTACGAGGGTTGACTGGTTTGGCTGCTGTCGCCGGAAAATAATAGGAGGTGTGGGTGAGTAGAGGGATAGACAGGCCAGGGATGCGAGTATATGATGGGGCCGTGAGGCCTGCCCGGCAGCGCAGCCGGCCACGGAAGGCGGGAGTAGGCGGTTCCGACGGCGCTGGTTTTGGCGGCTGGGGTAGGAAGATCAGAGACTGGAGAAGCTCGATTGCCGTTAGATTAACATCTAACAGTCTGACGCTGGTAGAGTCGATTGTTGACTAAGTTTCTTTTTTGATAAACCTTGTGTACGCATCAACTTAGTAGGCCCACAAGTCAGCCTCCAAATCTGTGGCAGACAACATAGAGCCCATTTGCTATTTTTTAATAATTTGCAGCCCATTTGCTAATTCTTAAGTAATTTATTACAGCCCATTTTCTGCCCAGGACCACGGTCAAAAAGTTCAACCTTATTTTGCATATTTCGGTGGAGTCCGAACTTTTGTAATCCCGAAATGATAAACATTTTTTTAAGAACTTATTGATTTGCCAAAAAAATCGTTTTGTTTTTGTAAGCAAATAAGACGTGGGACAATTGAGTTGGTTTAAGGGAAAACCAGTGGTAAAAAAATCAACACTGGGAGGGAAAACAACAACAAAAATAAGGATGTAAATATGAAAAGTGAATTTTATGTATTTTCAATATAATGATACGTGTATATGAACTAGTAAAACTATAGGTAGAGATTAGAAAACGGATGTAGGACATGCGTTTGAAGAGGAAAATAGAACTGGGCTGTGTGTTTGATTCAGTAAAAATAAGTGCTTGCGGATGTTGTAAGACAAAATATAACTAACGCTGGCGGGCCAGAGGCCAGTAGATACCTGCTGGATCTTTGTGCCCCGTTGTCGTCATGGGTTGGGCCTGTTAAAAACAAAACCAAGCATGGGCAGTCTACAGCCCAAATGAAACTTGCTCGACCTGAAAAAACAATATACGTGCTCAATAAACGAGAGAATTCTGCAAGTACAGACTGATAACTGGGATGCAACAGGGATATTGTTTATTCATCGTGATAATAAGAGCATGCACTTGTTTTGAAAATTTTGGAGAACTGGGAATTCGAACGGCAGGTGCTTATGCTACCCATCAAATAAAAATCAGGTGCCTGAAAATTCGTTTCGAAACAAATGATTCAGCTTTATATCCACGTCGACCCTCGGCATGATGGTTGGAAACAAATGCCAAGTTCATACCAAAATATCGTTAACAACATTACCAACTTGCGGACGACAAGGTAGTACAAGTACCAATACCAAACTAACTTATAATCTTTTTACTCCTGGCCCTAGTGTTCGTCTGGTGGAAAATCTTGGAGAGGACCAGCTCCCGCTCCTTCTCTTGCTCCAGGTCCCCGAGGTGGTACTGGTGCATCACCCAGTTGGTCCTCTGCTGGTCGAAGTTCTTGTTGGTGTGCAGCACCAGAACCTTTTTGTTGCCCATCTGCCGGCCGTTGACCATCACCGGCAAGGTATTGCCGGTGTTGTGCCACATCACGTGCATGCCGCACTCAGATTGTATCTTGCGACGCGTCCACGTGCCCCTTTTGAACGCCCTGGAATTGCGCTGGAAGAAATGTTTGCTTAGGCCACTCAGTGTGATACCTGCAGTATTGTCGAATACAGGTTTTAGTGTACGTAGTTGGCATTTTCATAACATCTTTGGCATGTTGCAGTCACTTGTTTCACTTTTTATTAACTGCCAAATTGTAATTGCTTCACCAGGTCTGCGTCTAAAAAGAAAAATAGAGCTATAAACAAAGGAATATGTTTGTGCAAGTAGACGGCCGATCGGTGTCTTACCTGGAAGTTTCTCAGGATGGGTGTAGCATATGCCGTGCTCGCTGTCGATGGTTGGTATGAACAAATCGATGAGAGGGTGAGATCTCGCGCTGTCAGCACTCACTTTGGCCTCAAGGTGCTCGATCAGCTCCTGATTCGTGGGATTGAACTTGACGCCAGCCGGCAGCACCGGCCAATCCTTCTTCGACTTGCATGGGATAATTCCAGTTATATGGTACTCCATGTATGATCAATCGACTGTTTTCAGTGAATGATGAAAGATTTCGACAGATAAGTGGTACTCCAAATCTAAAGTCCAGAATACCTGAACACGCCGCCGGGGTTCTTGTGTCACCTCACGCGCAGCGTGTTGTCACGTCAATTCAATGTGTGGACATGATGAATAATTTGACCGACGTATACTAGTACTGCCACTGTACTACTTACTAGTCGTATTTAGTGTCACATTTTAACCATAGGTTTAACTAACAAGTACGCACTTGAAGCCTAAGTGATATATATATATATACTGCACAGCATCTCCATCATCATTATCAGTACATCCTGCGTAGGTGAGTTAGGATGCACTTGATCCCAGAAAGGTATCTATCCTTCAAACCAGAGGAGTGCTTCAAACTAACAATAGTACATAATATCAAACAAAACAGGGTCGTGCTACAGCAGCAGAATACATGGCTCAGTCTACATATCTGTACGAGTCAAGTTGTGCATATTTGCTATTGGCATGAACCACATCGCCGCATGTCGGGTTTGCAAAAGCCATCCATCGCATGGAAGCTTGATGCCTTTCACACACTGAAGATTATCTGGCAACAAGCTGTGTCGACGAATCTCTGGATATGGTGATTCATGAAACCCATGGTATGATGTGTAAACACAGTCCCCCCTGGTGAATGGAAGTTGCATAGCACGGTAATCATCGCCGGTGATATGATCGATGATTGGTTGGATGATCGGATAATTGAGCCCGAGGAACATGGAGTGGTTGCCGAGGCTGTAAACCCGCCTCCAGTTGAATACGCCTGGCCCAACGGAGCTGGGATCTTTCTTGAACACAAAGCAGCCATAGCCATCAATGTCATGAACGCCCCAGGCATTGTACTGCATGTGGTTTGATGAAATGGTTTGGTCAATTTGGTACGTGCAAATGAGCATCAAATGACCACCGTCAGCTGAACGAGCGATAAACCACCACCCATCGGCTGGTATGATTCCAGGTCCTGGAATCATGAAGGCCAGCGCATTTGCGTCTACTGCAACAATTCAAATTGGAGACCAAAAGGACAAAAATAAACAATCATGTTCAGAATATGTGTGGAATTAATATTATTATAACAGTGACACATACATAGACAGAGAATTGCAATGCCGTGGTCATAATCATACCCCAAGTTAAAAAAACAAGCCAATGGCTTTCATATTCTAGAAATATATCATGGTTCAAACATCATGTAACAATGAGAGGAAAACAGATATGACAAGGCCTACTCATATTCTACCATAGCACTTACTATAGTTATCATATCAACTCTAAGCAATAACATGCGTTGTTATAAAAATCCTGGAAATGAGAGTAACATATAGCAATCATGAGGTTATACTCATAATATCTATTCTAACAATCATAGATACCAATTGTTCTCATATCAACTCTAACAATAACATGTGTGGTCATAAAAATCTAGGAAATGAGAGGAACATATAGCAATGATGTGGTTATAGACATACTATATATTCTAAATTTGTAACAATGAACAGGTAGTCGTATTCTTAAGGTAAAGATGAGATGAGATAGAACAATTACATGACGATAGATTCCACCAGTATAGGCACCCAATCTGTGCGTCGACTGCATAAACGATGCCAGCATGCACTATAGCATCATACATAAGTGTTGGGTAAAGAGGATCGTCGATGAGCCATAACCATGTATGGCGATCGGATTCCAGATAGACTAATCCCATGTTGAACACGGCAATGATCTTGTAATCCATGTAGTCTTCTGATGGTGTGGGCACTTCGCAGATTACAACCTTCAGCAAACAGAGGTCGAGCGAAAAGCTCAACGTGTCTCATGCGTAGTAGGCAGGAGTGTCCGGCGGGCCGCGAGGCTCAATGGCGGCGGTATCCAAAGATGGAAGGGTGATCTCTCGCTGGGTGTAGATATCCATGAGACGCCACAGACTATCGGATTGGTGGATGAGGACGATCCAGTTGGCCTTCATGCCCGCCTAGTAGTGGCCGCGCATGAAGGACAGGTGGACGGGTAGTGGTAGCATGTCGAGGGGCACCACGACAACCTCCGTAGGATCATCAAGTCGGTGTCTGGGCCACCTGTGAGGATCGGGCATCAGCAAGCAGGGTGTCTTGAAAAGAGCCGGCAGGTTGCAGACGAGTAGACGGTACAAAGACACCGAGCATGCGGCCAGACGGATGGTGTGAGTAGGTCCATACGATTACAGATCTGCTCCAAGAGAACATCGGGGAGGGAATTCCAATCGCGGCTCTGCGTGTCAGTCGGTTCTGCCATTGGGGTTTTCGGTGCCTGCGAGCCAGCGGGGAAGTGGATTCGAGCGGGCGAGCGAAGAAGCTTCTCCTTGTGTGGCTGAGCAGTGAGCGGGGGGATATGGTACGTGCGAGCTACCAAGGAAGATAGCGCGGGCGGGCGAGTGACAGCGGGGGGAAATGGTGTGCGGCCGACGACGAGGAAGAGAGGAGGAAGAAGTGTGGAAGACGGGGAAGAAAGTGCATTAAATCTCAATTCTACTACTACCACCAGGATATACCGTCCTTCGGAGTGTAAATAGTTACACCGATGACATATGTGTCTACCACAAGAGGGCCCATCTGTCAGTTCATGGAGGACAGAAGCGTGCTCTACTGGCAAACATTATGGCAGTACTGGGTAAGGCTGATTTAGTAACACCAACACGCTGGTTCAGCTTATTAATTAAGTGTCCCATCTGCTGCAGCGTGTATTGTCACTTCACTGCGAAGACTAGTTGAATAGTTCTTTCTGACCGAGATGGGGAATAATGGATCGTGAAGACTTCCTTTCTACATTATACCTATGCCTCTACGCTCACTTCACTCATTTTTCTCCATACGTAGTCACTTGTTGAAATCTCTCGAAAGACAAATACTCCGTATTTGGGAACAGAGGGAGGATTTTACTCCGTATTTGGGAACAGAGGGAGTATCACCATATGGAGGGAACAGAGGAAGCTTGAAATATGAACATGTCGATGGGAGGGAGTAAGCCCCATGCATGCATGCATGCAACATGCAACACTCACACGTACACATGGATGCACGCAACACTCACGCACCCATGCGGCACGCAGCACACGACGCAACACACACGCTCATGCTCAAGTGCTCAACCTACTCCCTACGTCCGTGAAAGACTGTACATTTAGAGATTTACACATTGACCAGGGCATAATTAACGCCCAAACGTAGCATACTTATGTGTGCATGCGACCATTGAGAGAAGAAGATTAAATGAAGGTCGTTGCATGCTGTAATTAAGGATAGACATGTAGCCTATACCTAGAGCACAAGTTGGTGCATTAGTCAATCAATATCGATTTAGATTAAAGGCTAAATGCATTGGAAGTGTAGATGTACTACACTCTTTGTTTTTTAGCTGATTTCTTTGCTCTGCCAACTGACAGGTGGGACCCAAAAACCAGGTGACAATTTAACCAGTCAACAAAGTGCCACGTCGACTATGTGTCCAGTCAGTAGGGTGCAATACGGTGCTCTATGATGAGCTAATTATCGTATAATCACCGCAAAACTATATATAGTGACCGTAAAGAGCGTATTGTTACAAACGTTGACCGCCAGTGTATTTTTCTCGTTTCAAATTAAGCCATATTAACCGGAAAGGATGCAGTATGGACTAGTACTAGTACTGCTTTGATGTGTCCCGTCAACTCGCTGAACAAGGAGAAGCTTGCTCACTACGCCTCTCCCTCGCCCACGCGCGCGGTAGTTCACAGGACGAGGAGAGGGTTTTGACTACAGCGCCCTCTCCCTCTCCCTCTCCCTCTCCCTCTCCCTTGCCCTCGCCCTCGCGGTGGACGTGCAACAGTTCAATCGGTGTCAGATTGCCAGAAGCATAATGTGTACTGTAGTATCATCATTGTTGGACCTTCCGAAGAGGCGAAGAGCCAAGTGCAATGTTCACATGAGTATGAACTGTTGAACCTCCCGAAGAGGCAAAGAGCCAAGCACAAGGTTTTATAGGAGTTGTCGTCCTAGTAGGAGCGTACTACAACTATAGTGAATGATGCTACTGTATGATGCCGCCATGTCACGTATATCCAAAGTTGTGCCACCTTTTTTCTCAAAGAGCGTGTTGGATCCCGTGCAACAACCACACAAGTTGCGCGTACACATAACACATTTACTAGTAATAAATTCTAAAAGACAAATGCCAGTATGCCACACAAGTTCATCTCCAATTCATGTGATAAATTTGTGCACGACTAGTCCACATATATTCACAGCACTACCGTTCACAATTTATCGTCCTCCACTTACACGTTATAGATGGGCTACATGTCCTCCTCCGGGTTCCAGTCCCAGGTGTTCTTCATGGATGGCATGATCCATAGCGGTGGGCAACGGGAATCATTGTCGCAGGTTTCTAGTCCGGTTCCACACGATGGAGACTCATCCAAGCTGAAGCGGCATAAATCAGGGATAGCGTGTCCTAGCATGTCGTTCATCCGGCGGTGCACACTGAAGACACAACCATGCTTCATGAACGGCAGGCCTTCCGTGTCATGCACAGAAGGTGGCATCCGCTTCACAATGGGGTAGCTATCCCCAATGAAAAGCGAGTACTCTCCAAGAGTGTTCCTCGGCACCCACGTAGCATCACGAGGGTCGAACTCGGCGCCGTTCATCTGGTACACGCGACATCTCAGATCTGGACACATGGTGACGTACATAGTCAAGGTCCATGCATAATAATGTTGTGCTCAAATATGGCGGTCAGTAAAACTGTGCAGCAAATAGTACTACTCTGGCATAGAGGAAGTAAAATAACCGGCTTATTTTATATAGCCACTCTTGGCTACATGGATGAGATAGTAAGACATGGAAAAACAAAAATGGTGGCAGCTAGTGGGTTCAAGTCTTCAAGGGCCTAGCTAGCTATACGCGTCCTCCAAGGTAAAAAGTACTCCTACTAGTACGTAAGTAGAGTACTAGTATAACAATGAAAGAGAAGGCGAGAGGGTTAAAAATGGAATACCTGGGTAGATGGTGACAGTCCGATCGTGGTAGATTGTGTGACCATGTTGCACATCAGTGGTACCATGGGTAACGACTGCTAAGATAGTTGATCCCAATATGCCAAAGTCAGCTACAAGGTTCCAGGTTAGACCGAATCGCGGATGCAAATGCACATCCAGGATCGGCGATCTTAATTTGATCGCGGGATGACTGGTCCCTGCAAAATAATGGAGTACCGTTAGGGATGCAAATGATGGTTTGTGCATTCCGTTTGTAATCCCCGTACCGTAGGATGGCAACCAGATGAAACAAGTCCCCTGGCTTGTCACCGCGAAGATGTGGCCTAGATGGCGCACGGCATCTTCGAACGTGTAGGGGTACAAATCTGCCGCCGCCAACATGCGCCAACCTATGCCGTTACTGCCTCTTGCATTGATGGCAATCCTTATGTCGAACACCGCGATGAGATAGTAATCGTCGTAGCCGCGTCGCTTTGTCGGCGGGTCCGTGATTGCTATCTTCTTCAATCTCATGTAGGCATCATCATACGTATTCAAGCCCAGCCAGTCCGGAAGGCCGATCCCAATGGTGGAGAAGGGGTCTACCGGAACGGCTGCACTGCTGTGGATGTTGTGCAAGATTATGGTGGTATCCGGCCGGAGGTATGCAAGCCAATCTTTGTTGGCCCCGAACCAGACCTATATATAAGATGGTGGGCAGCGGAGAAATTACGGGATGGAAATGGAATAACTAAGTACTACATGATCAAACTCCATGACTGACTTGCTCATCGGACAAAATCCGACTACCTCTCAACGTCGGCAACTCTAGCGGAGTCAACGTGCAACCATGGCCAGGGAGCAATGGACTATTTGAAGGATTTTCCCATAGAAGAACCTTCTCCTCGAGGACGCATGGAAGACCAACAAGCATGGCCTTTTCCCAAGCCATTTTAAGCACCATCTTGAAAAAGTTGGTGCAAGAAGCACCGAGTCTTGCGGTGGTGAGGACGTCGGAGCGGTGTGCGACTTCTTCGTCGTCCAAGGTCTCCCAGCCCCGATGAGGAGGAGAACCACCTGGCGAATCCATGGGAGCAGCAACGAACCGCCTTCTCTTCGGGGGGAGGGGAACTGGCGAGGAGGAGATAAGAGCGTAGTAACCGCAGGGCCTCGTCCCTTCCAACTGTAGATTGTTCCTTCCAACTGTAGCGAAAGGGTGAGGCTATTATTTACTACTAGTACTAGCATTATGGGACGTTATGGGATTGCATTATACTGTAAATAATAGCACTAGTAAGAAATTTTTGGCACTAGCTAGTAGTTTTTGGCGTGGATTAAGAAATATTGGGTATGTTTTTGCTATTTTTTGTACACGCCAACTAGTGTCAAAAAACGTCTTACATTATGTGACGGAGGAGTACGTACTCATACTGTAGCAGTACTAGTACTACTTTCTCAACTAGTAGTGCGAGGGTACCACTAGTGCTATGTACTGTACTTCTAGTATAGTGCACCAGTTTTGAACTCTTGAATCTCACAGCCAAGGAGCTATAGTTGGAAGTGGAGGGTACTACTGTTCTCTAGAACCATCGCTGTACTATCAATGCAGGGAAAGTACACCTGCGTAGTGGCCTAGTGGGTACTCTTGGTGCTCTATTCAGCCGCTCCTCTCACGCACACACTAGCAGCCTGTTTATCAGCGACAGTTACTGCGGGGGCAGAACATTTGAGTTATTTGATACAGTGAGACTAGGCTTTTCGCTTCCATTTGTGGAGGTGTAATGGATCTCGTCGAACTTTGTTAGTAGTTCCACCTTTATGAATGAGATGAAGCAAAGCTTTTGCCTCCGTTTCAAAAAAACACGTCAAGAGGAATTTCTTT
This sequence comes from Triticum aestivum, assembly GCF_018294505.1. NCBI lineage: Eukaryota > Viridiplantae > Streptophyta > Magnoliopsida > Poales > Poaceae > Triticum > Triticum aestivum. The sequence goes on along the minus strand of NC_057814.1, from coordinate 362,575,934 downwards.
TATCGTAGAGCCGATAATGGAGTGAAGTCCATGCATGCAACGCAACAAGCTACAGAGTAGTAGTAGAGCACTTTACGTACAGAGCCATATTGCACAATTCCCAATGCCCCGCCAGGCTTTTCCGGCTCCTCGGGCTTACTTGGGAACCGCTAGTTTAAATATGCTACTAGCTGATGAGGAAGCTGCAAGAGAGGTGCGGCTAGGGCGAGCACGCGAGCCACGAGATGCTGGGAAGGAAAACCCGTTCACTTGGCTAGGCTATCCAGTGCACCCAAATTGTGGTGCCGCACGTCCGTTTGACTTCAAAACTCAAACTACCCGTGTAAAATATTGGCTCGCAGCAAAGTTACTATTTAAAAAAAAGGTCGTCGTGCGTTCGGCCGGGATCGAACCCACAAAACGAGGTATACACTCCCGCGACCACCAGTAGTACTCGTTGGAGTACAACGCAACCTAGAATCGCCTTTTGTCGCTAGCAGTACATTGTTCCTTACAAGAAACCCCTAATAATGCAAGAAACCACTAATAATGCCAAGAAAATACTACCACTTGCATACGTGGCAGACTTAAGATAAGACTACCTTATCAACCATTGTACATGCTCTTACCAACCAGCCCTACCAAGAAACGACTACTCTACAAAGTGTCGTTATAGGCACGTTTCAACCCATGGCCCTGTTTGGATACATTTGTTGTCAATCTAACCCTGCCATCCAAACACCACTTTGGTTAGAGTTAGTTCAGGGTTAGAATCTAACCTCTGACTTAGAGTATCCAAACAGGGCCCATGTCACCCATTAAGTCAACACCTTCTATTCGACCGGGCGTTATGACATGTGGAACCTACATGTCAGTCTGCACAAAAATCCCCGAGTGACCTCCTACCTCCGGCCCGTCCACCTAGTCATCCTCGGCCATGGGACGCAGCTACCGCCGCCGGCAGAAGGCGAGGTCAAAACCGCCGGCGGTGCGGAGCCCATATTGTGGCAGCCCAGATGCCAGCTCCGTCCGGCGCTCGCGGCCGCTAGCTAGCCAAGATAGCTCCGTCCAGCTACTTGTCTGCAAGGTTTGCTAGCTAGATTGGCACGGCGGCGCGGCGGCTTGCTCGCGCGTGCCGCGCTAAGGCCAACCATTTGCCTCGAGCGAAGGCTAGCGTGGCGGCTTGCTCGCTCGTGAGTCACGCTCGGGCCAGCCTGCCAACCCGTGCGGAGGCCAGCGCGGCGTCCGGCCCGTCTGGCGGAGCGGCGGCCAACGCTCATCACTAGCGCCACCGATGAACACGCATCAGTACTGTTTGAAGTAATGTTCACAAAAAATAATGATTTGAGGGGGAATAACAGGATAGAAGGTCAGATGTGGGTCCCTCGTGTGAACGGTCAAACAAAATGTGTTGGTTTAAGCTGCCTCGTCAGCACGGACGTGTGGGCCAACCCTGTCATAAATGGGTTTAAATTAACCTAATCGGTAGGTAGTAGTTTTTGGCGTGGATTAAGAAATTTTGAGTATGTTTTTGCTATTTTTTGTACAATAGATTCTTCCTAGGGCTGGTTGAAAGTGGTAGTTTTTTGTTAAATACTCTACATATTGTAAGTAGGAGTGAAAGTTAAGCTTTGGAACCCAATAAGCAAGGCTAGTTGCATAGTGCATATGTGTACATGATTGAAAGTAAATATCAACCATGAGTGACTAATATCTTGATGGAAAACTCGAAACTATGGAATACTAGGGAAAAAATTTGCATGGTTGGAAATACTAGCAATGTTCATGTGCGTTGCAACGAATCATAATTAGAATAATACCTATTCACAAACTTGATACAAAACACTCTAATTTTGATATACCTATATCACTAGAGATATATTATGTTTCAATTAGAATATATTCCTTGGGATATTTTGGTGAGGTCAGGGAGGGATGTGGTTGGTTTTAAGATACTAATTATGGGTTTTTCTGCAAATTGGTAGACAAGTGGGATGTTTGTGAGAAAAGGCAACAACTTACCTCACAGTCGTTAGATGTAGATCTAATGGTCACAAACGACGGATGGCAGACACACCATCATCACCAACTTAGTCTTCTGTAGGAGTACTAGCAAGATCCGTGCATTGCACGGAACATCAAGATGCATTTTTTTGTAAAAACACTCATTGTCATTGACCCATGCGGGAATAATCCCATGTGTAAAAACTAATGATATCTCGAGAAATAGGAGATAAGGTGAAGAGGAGTGGGGCGTGGTGGTGATTGGTGGTCGGACTGAGCGGAGGCATGGGGATTGGCGACGCCGGCAGCGGCCACCAAGCCAGTTTGTTCCAGAGGCTTCCTTTCTTAATTGCTCAACAATGAGGTTGTTGGAGAGAAGGATGAACGAGGGAAGGCCTTGTCTGTAAATGTGGAGAGGGGTGCGGGTATCTTTTAGTTTAATTTCCATCAGTCAGATATAGATCAGACGGTCTATATTGCCAGATGGCACGCGTACCATCATCACCAACTCGGTTTTTTTAAGAGAAGAAATATAAGTATGGAGATACAAACGTATTATCGATACGTGTTTCCGTAAACTAGCATCTACATTCTATTCAACGCCTCAGGATGCGAGGCCTTAGCACAATAACTTCTTGACTGTGTAAAACAAAGGTTTTCCCGTCGCCGATAAGGAGGGGGTGACGGCGGCGCACTTTTTGGCTTGCTCTAGTCGTAGTAGTCATACTAGGTGGTCTAAGCACGTGTAGATTTATTCTTTTTCACGTCTCGTGTTCGCCGTACTGCCATGACTGTCGATGAATAGACGGTAAGTTATTCATGGGGAAACCCTTGTTGAGCGTGTTTGCGAGAGAGAGAGAGAGAGAGTGCGTGTGTGACATGTCTAGAGACTGAGGCAATGACAACAGATTCTTTGTGTCTATGTGTGTGGAGGATAGAGAGAGACATGTACATGGGGCTTTGTGTTGTGTAACGTGGAGACACATATACATAATTAGAGAGTGAGTGTGCGAGATACACATGCAGACATGGGGAGAGATGAGGATCCAGATTAATGCGTGTTTGTGCGTGTCTGTGTGTGTTTGTGCGCGCGTTTGTGTGTGAGAGGGAGTGTGTGTATGTGGAGTAGAGATACCACTAATGATGTAAACCTAGTATAAGGGAAGGGGGACTGGTGTGACATGTGTAGTAGCGGGATAGCATGGGTGCGGGCGGGGGGAGCAGACTATTTGGAAGAGACATCGATTGTGTGTGGGAGAGGGGTGTGAGAGCGAGAGAGAGAGAGAGAGCTAGTGACGGAGAGAGAGAGAGAGAGAGAGGAAGAGAGGGGGCGAGAGAGGGGGCGTTTGTGTCCATAAATGGCGTATAGATAGGGAGACAATGTTGATGTTGTTTGAAATTGGCCTATGTACGGAGACGCAAGGGAAGCGTGTCATCATGTGTGTGATAGGGACTTCATGAGAGATCTAGGATAGATGGTGTAGAGAACAATGTGCGAGATCGAGAACGATGATACATTAGGGAGCTATGGAAAGAGTCACGACATATATGTATACAGGGAGGAGTTGGGGCGGGTCCGCATGTGGGAGAGATAGAAAGAGGAGAGTGGTGCACAAGGAGACAAAGTGTGCTTGTTTTGCAGTGGGGGTGGTGTGTGAGGTGACTGTGCGAGAACCACATAACTAGGGAGATAGACGTTTGGGGGCGACGTTTTGTGTGTATGGGAAAGATACACTCTACATAGTGCGTGTGCTTGGGAAAGAGAGATGCCGGGAGACCTAGCTAGAGAGTGGGGGAAGAGATGTGTGCATGCCCAAGAGACAAAGTGATAGAGACCTATATTGGGGTCCGGACTTTAGAAGAGGGGTGTTAATGTGCTCGTGTGTTGGTGTTTGGGTGAGAGAACGACTTCTCTGTGTGTGTGGGGGGGCGACGAGGGGGGTGGCTTCAGATAAAGAGTGAGGTGTCTATATTTGAGGGACTTTAGCGTAATTGAGATATACGTGGTCAATAGTGTGTGCACTCAAGGTTGATCAATTTGTTTCACAGTTTGGACTATGAGATAACGATACTTTTGAACATGCGTGATATACTTTGATGTACCAGAATTACAAACCTAAGATTGGAATTTTGGAATTCGACTCCATCATTAGCTTTTGTAATTCATTTAAACGGAGGTACATTTTTAAGCCGGGATTTCGTGATTTCAAATTCATATATCAAACCTAGAGATATACACATACGGTGATGTTCAAACTTTATAATCATCCACTTCATTCATACACATACACATTTTTGCTTTTGTCATCATATTTAGGATAAACACATTTGGAATTTCATTTGAATTGGACCATATGATGGTATTTGCTTGTAGTAGCTCAATGATCCATATTTGAATTGAATGGACAATCTAAGTTTCGAGTTGGAGACATTGATTTTGAAAACTTGCACTTTTTTTGCGTGCAAAACAAACAAATTCTCGGCCATGATATCATAGTCGGCCGTACAAGAGCAGAATATAATTTCAGGCACCAAAAGCTTTCAAACTTCCCGCTCACATCGAAATATCTCGCGCCCGAAAGTTTAGCCCTGCGATATTCCTGTTTTACCCCTGCCACATGAACGGAAAAGGGCTGCTTTGGTAACTCCATTGTTTTCCCCTCTTTGCCCCAAACATTCTTCCCCAGAGCCCCTCCCCTTCCCTTCCCCGACCCCCCCCAACCACGGCAAGCCGCCGAATCTAGTCCTCTGCCACAGCGGTGGACCTCACACCCCGACGGATCTACCTTCCGCACCTTGGAACCCCCAACTGCCAACTCACCACTTCACCAGAGCCGCTTGAGCGACTTTCTTGTACACCGCTCCAGATCTCCTTGACCGCCATCATGGTCCACCGCACTGGATCTGCTTAACTGGCACCCTCATCCACCATAGTGTAGGCCCTTCACTGACTCCCTCGTCTGTCCCTTCGCTGGCCCTTCATACAAGCCCTCGTCCACCGCAACAGATCCGCCTCACCAAAAGCACTGTACAACACGCCCGCCGAAGCCTTCGTCCACTACACCGGACCCGCTCCACGGACGCCATATTCAACTCCATCGGCCCTGCTTTACCGACGCCGCAGCCTCATCAGGTTATTTCGATCTGTACTCCTTCGGTTTTTCTCTTTATCGTGCAACTGCTCACTTACCACAGATGAGCTTTCTTGTATGTCGACAAGCGCCGCAACCGTAGCACCGGTGCCTCTTCAGCGGCGGCGACAGCCGGCCCAAACTCAACCGCAACACGAGCACCATTGACGATCCTTAGCTATCAAGTATGCCAACGATACCCATACGCCGCCGAGAATCAGGTACTATTATCCAACGGCCGGCGCCTACGTTCACTTTCTTAGCATAAGCACCGCACCTTGAATTTCTTCAGGGCATCATTCAGTTTTTCATGAGACGCGTTATTCTGCTTGCACCTGTAGGGCCATACTTCTGGCAGTGAACATGTTACATGTGGTAAATTACATACCAGTGCACATATAGTTAATATGCTTTAGTTTTGTCCTAAGTATTACTGTACTTCCTAGATATCACTGCCTACTATTTTACTTCTTGCATGCTATATTTATGATAATGGTGTTGTTCTGATGCCACCTGTTGGTTCCATCAGACTGCTTCATGTTCTCTATGCTTAATTACACATCAGCAAACTAGCATGTGGTTCCGCTGGTTTTTGTTCGTTTTACCCTACATTTTCTGATGCTAGCTATTACATCACTGCTACGAGCCTCTGTTCATTACTTTTTTGTGTGTTCTTGATCTTCCCAAGTTGGATGACTAATTTGATGCTTCTATTAATTATGGAGCTGCCAACCCCATCAAGCAAAATATTTGTTCTTTTGGGGCTGGCACCTCGAACAAGCATAAAAATAGAGGGAAGCAAATATATTGTCGTGTATGCACACACCCTTCTTTCATTAGTTTAGATGAACCATTGATGATCAATTCGAACCAGTGCATGCGATTAAAATTAATTTTACCTAAATAGAGGGTGCAGAATAAACTACAACAAGTAGATTTGCAACCACGGGATGCTGACGATATCTTCAAAGAACATTGCAACAGTAGCGAGGCTTCACAACAACATATGGTAAGCCAGTGTGTTTTAGTACATGTGAAATGTAATGCGTGTGGGCTGCTTTCTTGGCTTGTACCCTCAACCTGTAATCCTACAGAATAACAAATAGTTCAGTTGTCTGCTTTCCTGTATTGCTTGATTCGAATGCTTGTTTGTTACTTGTTATGCTATACCTGAGTTGGCCAATATGTCAGCAGTGCCTGCTGTACTATCGTAAAGAAATGCATGCCTAGTTCATTTGAGTCCTTAAATTTTCCTCTGAACTTCATCACAAGACTGTCTTCTTAGTTTATATGAGGCCACACTGTTAAGTGCTTTCTCAGATTATTTCAACTGCTTAGATGCCTTGGCAACTTAAATATAGCGGTGGTACACTCCCTTTCAACTAGGGATGTCAACTGGGTCCCGGTTATCCTGATGAAAGTCCACTAGTGGTATGATAGTTCAAAAGAGTTCTTGTTTTTTGAGGAAAATGAACTAGGGAGCTAGCAAAAACTAACTAGATGGGGCTGGCGGATGTCATTTATTTGCCACTTACATCCCTAGTTTCATCTTACCATTTTAATTTCTTTTCGGCCGATGCTGCTTCAAACCATTTAAATATAGCTTGCCATGCTCGGCAATAATTCGTATGTCGTTTACCATGTAAGCTAACTGCCTGGATCATGTGATAACTATCTCTTACTTATGTCCAGCAGAAACCTTTCAGGATGCCGTTCACACTGGGACACAATGTACAACCCCAGAATCTATTTGTGGAAGCAGTGCGCCATCCATGTTACTAGATGGTAGCAGTTCAGAGGCAAAACCGCCGGAGAGCAGTCTGAGCACATATATTATAGTTCTTGAGGCTCTACTAGAGGCACAAAGAGATGGTGTGGCTGCCATGAATGAGGTAATCTCGATCTTGAAACCGGAAATTATGCAATTAGCTGCACGCATTATGCAAGCAACCCAAGAGTTGGAGGAAGTAAGAATGTTGCATTTGAAGACAGAGGAGGTCCTGCTGCTTCTGCTATCTGAAGCCCAGGGTAATCCCAGTTCTTCTTTAGATAGCAGTTGAAATTGTCATTAGATTATTGTACTTGCATGTTGTGTCATGTCTCTAAATAGATTATGTTGTAAGACCCCCTATGTTGTCCATGTGTTGTAATGATCTGAATTTTTTAGGCGAGGTAATCCTCAGTACTTGTATGATTGGCATAAGGTGCACTGTTTTTCGTGTGAGCATATTGTATTGGATGAAATAACTGTTTGACTCAAAGTGTATCCAACCTACTGAATTCGAAGATCACGGCATTTCTAAATCATAATCATATATAAAGGTGGAATAAATCTTTGTTGTGGTTTTGAAGAAATAAATAACAAAACGTAGAATTATCTGTGGATATTCGTAATCGAATAAAAATTGGATTTGGATTTAGTTGCCAGGGCCCAGGGCAAACATGAATGCTAATTCTCCCAAGTTTTGAACGAAGCGGCTAAACACCCACTATCATTTGTGGGCTGCCCGAAGCAAGTGTTTGCGAGATGGAAATTACTGTCTATCCCTGACACTTGACATCCTTATCGACCGGATTTACACTGTTGTCGATAGGGGTAGACTAGTAACTTCAATCAGACGTGACACGACGGCCTCTGAGCCCATTCAGACACGGTGGGTGCCAAACATCGGCGGCAAAACACATTTGATTCAAGCTCGTGCGAAAGACATGTGTCTCTCCCTCCATTTCCCCATTCATCCACGATGGGCGGCAAAACAAACTCTCCTTGTCCAAAATCGATGTAGGCTAATATTTTAAATAGGGCAGATGTGTAACTTCCCTCAGACATGACACAACCGCCCTACCTGTCAGCCCCGTTCAAACACCGTGGGCGCCAACCGTGGGCGCGAAAACACCCTCTCCTCGCCCGAAATTGTTACCGACAAATATTTGGGAGATACGATATTACCGTCCTATCCCCAACCGACGTGATGTCTGGAATTTTAAATGGCGGATAAGTTCGTAACTTTCCCACATTTCAGACAAGCGCGTCCCAAAGTTTGAGATCCCCCTCCCCCTCCATTTCCCCATTCATACACCATCGGCGCCACGACAACCTCCCCACTGCGGCCATCCTCCTCCGTCCGCCACCCCATCCTCCACCTTGCCGGAGCTGCTACCCCTACCCCGTCGTCCACTGCAAGAGATGGATGTCTCTTATCCACGGCGCCGGACCAGGATCCTTTCATCGCGTCATCTCGCTTCATCGGCACCGTCGTACACTTTGTCGTTGCCGCTCCTACGACCGCCTCGTCCACGGCAACAAGATTTATCCCCCAACTCGGCCATCTGCCATCTAAAGTCTTCTTCCCCGCCACCGACAGCCATCACACCCGCAACACCCTCAATGTATCAGCAGGGGCCTACACGGCACCGCAAGAGAGGTGGTACTCTTCCATATGTGCTTAAGTTATTGATCTCACCCAGAAAATAGATCTTAAATTGTTTACTGTACTTTTCTTTTCCGTACCAAATCGTAGTGGCTAGTTGAATACAAACATTCGTTGCGAAGTAGCTTTGTCCGGTTTGCACCTTCAGATCCGCCATGTCACGGTCACTATACTCGTAAAGCTTATGGTTTCCCCCCTTTATATTCACTACCATCATCGTAGGTGCTTCACTGCTTCGTGTCGTGCTAGCACTGCTCCTCAAGACCTCAACCCATCAAGCGAAACAACATGCCACTCATAATTCCAAAGCTTACGTGTTGAAATACGAATCTGATATGATGCTCATATTACTAAAACAGAGAACGTTTAATTGGTCACCTAATGTTCCTATATTCGTTTCGAAAAGCATGTGTGCCACCCACTGGTCCAGCAAGTTCCACTTTCCTGATTTTACTCTTGATGCTTAGGGTTTTCCCCTTTTATCTACTGTACTATGATCTGCGTAGGTGCTTTCTGTCATACTAGCATTACTCCACCCTTCAAGCTAAACAACACAACACTCAAAATTCCAAGGCTTAGTTATTCAAATATGATTGTGATATGATACTGATATTAGTTAACAAACATATTTAATTGGTTAGCTAAAGGTCCCACTTGAGTTTCCAAATGCATGTCGCGACATATAGAGAGACAGCAGAATTGCATTTCTTTGTCACTTGTTGACTGTACTTTCTTGTCCATACCAAATCTTAGTTGTTATTTCAAAGCAAATATCGGTTGCTAACTACCCCTTGCACGGTTTGCAGCTTCAGACCTGCCATCCCACTACCACGGTCAACACTATACTCATCATGCTTATGGTTTCCCCATTTTATGATGACCACGATCAGCCTACGTGGTTCGTGTCGTAATAGCACTGCTCCACCCATTGAGCTAAACAAGCTTAGCTGTACAAATTCAAATCTGATATTATGCTGATATTAGTAAAACTGAGAGATGTTTAATTGGTCAGCTAAATGTTCCTACTTTAGTTTCGAAATCCATGTGAGCCACATATGGAGAGACCGGAAGGAATAGTATTTCTCTCTGCGCTCTGGTTCATCATGGGTGGCCAACCGACATTGTATAGAAAGACTTGTAATATCTTCAATCTACTGGCTCTTCTGCTCTTCTTTAAGATGATCCTCTTCTCTTGTGGTCGACTGGTCAGGTTGAGTTATTCTCCCTTAGTATATTTTGAATCTGTCAGGTCAGGTCGACTTGTTCTTCTTTACTATATGTTGAAGCTGTCATCTGCGAAGTATCATCACTTCTGGAGCTCTCATATTTTGAGTAGTAGGCCACATTATATTAATGCACACACCAAATTACAGCATGCATGGCACCTCTTAGAAGAATTGCAGAGATAGCACAAAGGGGTTTACATGGAGGAAGTATTGGATTAGAATCACTTCTGCATTACAAAGATAATCTCACTTGTTTTTATGTTTTCATGCATGTCAGGTATTGAATGTTATCAAAACGAATATGAGAATGGGCACACGAGAGGAATATTGCGGAACAATCCACTGGTTAACAAACTTGGCATGGTGGAGGATGGCCTATCTTATTCACCCATCAAGGTGCATGCTCTAACTTGGCAAGGTTGTATTGGTCGCACATATTTTGCATCTGACCTCTTGCATTACTTCTACTTTGTTACACCATCTGCTTAGTTTAAGCATCATATATGAGTATATGCCATACCTATCCATTTTCTATACCTATTCCATGTGTCGTCATACTATGTTTTTCCAGTCAAATGTTGTTCTTTCGTAATAGATGTCCAAAAGGAAGAGGGTGATTGCAGATCCTCAAGCAGTACAAACTAGGTATTTGGAAAAGGTAGTGATACCTGTTAAATCAGATAGATCAGCAGCCACAGAAAACACAGGCCCAACTGTAACAGACTTTACCCCTACTCCCGTGGCCAAACCCCTATTAGAACTGCCGACAGCCCAGCGTCAGGTACTGTTTATGATATCAATTCAAAATTTGAACTCCTAAATTTTTGCATGTGCCTTACCTTCTCTCTTGTATGAAAACTAATTTCAGATGAATCTCCTTGCTCAAAGGATCATAGGATCTCATGACAATACTGGGCTCGACATTGCTCTTGTTAGTACCTCTTGCCCTTTGTCAGCATACTTACACTCATTGCTGTTTGATTCTGTAGCATCACTATAAATGTTCGCTTCTTTATCCTCCCTTTGCTTGAAATTCTAAGATCTATATTTACTCTTAGATGTAGAATTAACACAATGGTTATGAAGTTTTGGATTGCTCATGTAAGTACCTGTTGTCATGTACTTCCTCTGTATCGAATTAATTGTTGATCAATTGGATGTATTTAGAAGTTAATAGTGCTAGATACATCCATTTGAGCAACAACTAATAACGGACGGTGGAGGTATTACTGTACATGCATCGCGAGATAGTTGATTTTCTAGCATTACTCTGCATCTTATCTGCCCTGCCCTCCACTTTCTCCAAATTACCATATCTACATTTACTCTTACCAAAATGTTGAATAAAGCCAATGCCACTGCACATGTTGATGTCTGCATTCCTCTTGTCAGTACCTTTTGCCTTGTAATGCTGTACTTAATTAATTGCTATTTGATTATGTATCATCAGTCTGCAGCTGAGCTTCATTATCCTCTATTTCTTCCAATATTATTTGATCTATATTTACCCTTTGCAAAATGTAGAATAATGGCAATGCTTATAAAGAATTTTCTTTGGGGAACTTATTGATTTATCTTTCCATCAACATGGAGAAGGGCTTTGTCCAGCCCGTGTTAACATGTAATGTAATTTCATCCTTCTCAAGCCTTCAAACTTTGTTCTAGTATAGATTTGGATAGGCATCATTTCCTCCATTGCTGTTTACATCTGATTGGATGTTTGCAACAACTACCAGTTTTAAATTGTAGTTGTAAAAACATGTTCCTTATGCAGAACAGATCCATTTATTTGCTTATATAATTGTGAAACCTGTTACGTGTCTCCTTGTTTCTCTTTCAGAGTCGTATCTCTTATGCCAGGCAGAACTTTAGGAAAGATAGTGAGCCAAACCATCTTGAGGACAGCGAGATGACCGCAAGGTCCTGTCTTGATGAAGATAGTGAGTTGAAGCTACTCACCAGCAGGTGTGAGACAACCTTTGTGCAGTCGCTGACTCAATCAGTTCAACTTCTTCAGTCTCAACTTAAAGTGGAAAGGCTTTCTTCAGCTCAGCTCCGACTTGAAGTCAAAGATGTAATGAAGATGTCAGGAGACTGCCTTGCGCACTATGGTGCCATACAGCTAGGGATGAAGCATCTATCGTTAACACAACTGAGGTCTCATCAGCTTGTTCGGTTGCTTGCGGGGCCCGAGCTTGCCAGGTCTAGTGCCTTCTGAAGTGCTCTCAGTTTTGTATATTCTTTTGTTGGCGCGTTTATATGCACTGGTGGCGACCTTTGATGCCCAGTGTATGTAATCCGCGGTCATGTTGCGCTTTATTATCACCGGTAGCAAACTTTGATTCCCAGTGGATGTAATATGCCATAATTTCTTTGTTGTATAGTCTAGGTTTATTCTTTGGTCGGTATGCTGTAATTTAGGCCGGAAGGTTCAGTGGATCTCAGTGTTGTCGGTCTTCAGGCCAGCCCGTTACTCATATGGGCCAGAACGTGGGCCTATAATCATCTTGGGCCATTAGCAGGTCTAAACCTATAGTAGTTTCCCGCCTTTAACAGGCCATGGGCTACATATTTACTGTAGTGACACTGGGCTTCCTACGGGCCGTAGAAACAATGGGCCTTCTACGGCTTGTATCATCAATGGGCCTTAGACGGGCCGTATGATCGATTGGCCAAACATGGGCCAAAAACAAACCGCATTATGGCCGTAAACGGGCTAGAGTTGGAGTCGTTCATTCATGGGCCGACCATAACGGGCTGTCGTTAAGAGTCGTATTTGATGACGCTATGAAAATGGCCCAACGTATTAACGGGCCACAAACGGGCCAACTGTAACCACGGGCTGAATTTGGCCCACAAGCAGAAAATGGCAGTAACGGGCCGTAAGTAACCGAATGCTGGAAATGAGCCCAAGAATAAATGGGCCCTGAGAAGGCCAAAAGATAACATGGGCTGCAAACGGCCCAATGGATTAATGGGCCGTTAATGGGTATAAAGTGATACTCTGTTCATTACGGGCCGGTTTCACCACGGGCCATTAATGGGCCAAGAGTTACAAAGGGCCTCATATGGGCCAAAAGACGTCATGGGCCATACATGGGCCAGAACTTAAAATGGGCTGGAATCATATTGGACGGCCCAGATGACGCTACTGGGCCTAATTCGGATAGGTCGTAATGGGCCCTGGGTTAGCGGGTTGTAAATGGGCTATATGCGAACAGGCCGTTAACAGGCTTTCCGTGGGCCGGCCTGCCACCTTTTGACCAAGTAAAAAGGGTCGGCCTTTTCACAGGAATGGGCCTCTGTTCGGCCGTGCCACGTGTCGACGTATCATAGGCGCCTTCGGTCCAATGAGTGGATGACATCTGTCCCAACGGTGAGCCGACACGTGTTTCCTCCAACCAATGATGATTTTACACATGAAAAATCCCCATTGGTCGGGGCTGTTAGCGGGTTATCGGATCCAAAACCGGACCCGATAGCTTAACGGCGTTCCGTTACGGTGGATGCCACGTGTCGGTCACCCTTGACAAAGCACTTCTGTGACGTGCAATTTATCATCATGGAAGTGGACACTTCCATTATGATAATTTTGGTAATGTCATGGAACACTTCTACGACAGCACAGGTATGACTATCTTGATTCTGTCATAAAATTGTCATGGATGTACATGCATGACAAAAAACGCGACCTACTGTGACAAACACGTATCATCACGGAAGTGTATTTTTTGTAGTGTGCCACCCTTGAAATGCATGAATTCATCCATAGACCATATTTCTCATATCCTCGAAAATGGTCAAAATCTTTCTTCATAGAGTAACAACTCATAAAATCCAATCAGTACCAATGATGCTAACTTTATTGATTCCCAATGATTACAATCTCTTGCTTTTCCATTACATGCCTCAACTCAACACCTCATTATAACAGAATTGTCCCACCACTACTACTACATTTCTCACAGTCTCAACTATTTATCACAGGTCTCCTTCTCCTTGGGACAAACTCTGGCAAAGTGCCCTGCTTCATTTCAACGAAAACATATTACTTCTGACAAGTCTCGTGATTTCCTTGTGATTACATGGCCTCCTTGGGTCCTCGGCTTCCTTTTTGGGCAACCGCTGAAGTAGTGCCCTGACTCCTTGCACCTAAAATAGGTGATATGGCTTAGGTCCTTCCTGTAATCCAATTTATTTCTCTTCCTGGTCTTTTCCGTGCCAATCAAGACTTCTATTTCCTGTGGGTCATACTCTACTTTCTCTGTCGGGAATTCTACTAGATCCCCATTCTGGCAATCCAGGGAGATGTGTCCTTCTTCTCCACATGAATAGCACGACTTGTTGCAGGGTTTAATTGGGTCTTCTTCGGGTGTGTCCTCCACCCCTTCCTTCATCACAGGTTCTTCTAAAATTTCCATGAGGGCTCCTTTCATTGCTTCTTTCTTCTGCTGGATGGTTCTTTGTACCATGGGGTAAATGTGACACTCAGCAGGGTAGTGGGTAGTCCCTTCACACAAGAAACAAGTGGTCTGCCTAGTTGGGCATTCTTCAGCTGAGTGACTTCCTTCACAATTAGGGCATTCATCCTTGTGTTCTTTATGGTTGTGTCCTATTTCTCCACAAAGCTTGGGGTTTCTTCATACCATTTCCATAAGGCTTCAATTTTTGGGACACAAGACGAGACTTTAGCATAGACAGCTTAAATTCTTTCCAAGTGGTTACTCCTTGCCATCCATTGATGGTTTGGTACATCCTCCACCAAGTAGTAGCACCTCTTTCAAAGCACTGAAGCGCATGCTGGGCCATATCTTTTCCGGCTATAGTGCTATTCTCCATATGATCCTCCATGTTATGAATCCATCGGTCCGTCTCCAATTGAGTCATCGGTCCAGAAAAATATGGGTTCATCTCCATTCATCCTCTATTGGGTCCATGGGTTTTGGGGTGGGATAAGAGAGATAGAGAGGCAAACACACAATACAAACAAAAGTTTTGAAGAGACAGATTTTATTTGTGGATGTCGGAAAAACATCAAACAAATGGCAGCTCACAATCATCGCCTCTAACGTAAGTATCTAACAAGGGTTTGGTCTTCTAAAGGTTAATAAATCTTTAAAGTCGCCAAACTCTTCAAGTCTTGTTCATATTTCTGATGGCTTCTTCCGATCGTGCTTGTCCTCCTCAAGTTCTTTTGTCAGATCATTTCTGTTAACGCGGAGTCTCTCGTGACGTCCTTCAATATTTCAGGAGTTGCGTTCCAAACTTCTGGGTTTCGACATCCTTGGCATGAACCATGGTCCTACTGTCCTTCAGTTCCTAATGAATCTCCGTCGTCTCGAGGTTTTAATCCTCCAGCTTGGCTACTTCCAGCTTCTGGGTCCTGAGCTCTTCACGAAATGATTCCTTGTATACGGCTTCCCAAAGGTCCACACTGAACTTCTTGATGTAATACTCCAGATCCTGGTGATACACGAGCTAAGGTTAAAACTTTGTGTTTTGCTGATAGGTGCTCCATTAGCCCTTTTATCATCCAAACTTTTCGAAGAAATGCATGCTTAACTCAGCACGGTGAAAATAGCATACACGGGCGATAACATCATGGATAGCCGTGTTTCTGCCCTTGTCATTACCATGAGCTATCATTCCATAGTTGATATCTCCTGCCTGAGGGTTTTCTTGTCGAAAACTTTGAGTTTTAACGCTCCATGTTTCTATCTTTCTCCAACACACCTTGATCTCGGGTATTGACAGCTTCCATAGTCTGCCACGTTCCATAAGGGTCATACCAATCGGGAAATTCTTCAGATCCTTCAAATTCTCCTAGTCTTCGGAGTCTTCAACCGTTGTAGTTTCCATTATTATAATGCACGGTAAAATCCTCTTCATTCCGAAGTGGTCTTAGTTGTCCGATATCTTGTACTTCTTGGAGTGGTCTCATCAGTCGATCTTCACGTGGTCAAGAGGGAAAAAGGGGTATAGTCTAACTAAAAGGGAATATTTGAATAAAGCTCGGAAAAAAAGAGAGAAAAAGATCTTTTTGAAATGAAGTTGTAGAGAAAAATCTTTCCTATGGGCTTGCCAGTTTCTAGGGGTCGGGTCCTAGAGTCAACATGTGCTCTGATACCATCTTGAACCGACCCGGCCTTAGACGGTCAAGTCTCTGTGTTTAAGTGTCATCCCTGGATCGATATGCTGACACACACAGTACTCGAGGATTTATAACAGAGGTAAATCACATGTATAAAGTAACGTAAATACTATTACCTCAATCCATATAGCAGAAGTAACAACAAGATTGTGGATTCCCATCAACACCAACGGCAAAGTTGAGTGTAGAAATCATAACCCTAACGTATCACTTACTCGTCGTAAGAATCCTGCAACATGAGACATTGCAGCCACAAAGGGTCAGTACATTGAATGTGCTGGCAAATTCACACCATAGGATAATGATGAATAAAAGCTATCGCTACATGCATATTTGGCTGGTGGAAAGCTCTAAGTTTATTTTTGCATAAAGCCAATTTTTCCCTACAACAAAGGAATATATTTAATTGAACTACAAAGTTTGTTGAAAATATTGAGAGGGTTCCTCCAACTCAATCCCAAAATAATAATCATTAACCCAATCAAATTAATTAAATAGAGTGTTGAGATCAACATGATAATCCAAGTACCAGAGACTCAAGATGTCCATAACCGCGGACACGGCTAACCATGATTAGTTTGTACACTCTGCAGAGGTTTGTGCACTTTTCCCCACAAGACTCGATCTCCTCCGTTGGATTTCTCGCACTACATGGTGTTTGAGAAATGGATGACCGAGACACGGTATTTCCGAAGAGGTCCCCTTAACCGATAGATAGGCCGGTACACCTACAATCCCCTACATCTACTAGCCCATCATGGAAAGGATTCCCACAACTTACTCAACTATGCCAGAGCCCATAATGGCTTGTGGTTGCACACGGAAGTTTCTAGCATGAATAATCTTATGATCCCTTTGAGCCTGGGTGGCATTCCATAGGGTGATCACACAGGTACTCCGGGATTCCCTTGGGCAAGCACTGGGTTCTCCAGGTGCCCGGGCGAACCACTGGGTGCTCCAGGGTGCCCCAACCAATCCACCCAGATGTGTATTAAAGTAGACACCTTAAGTTAAACCTTAGTTACAATAACTCTCACATCTTTCATGAATAATCTCAAACCAAACCACGTCTACGAGCATAGCATAGCAGTATAAGCATAACGTAGTAACAACCTGGGTTTGAATGTAGGACAATAGGTTCCTACCTCATCAACTACTTCCCAATACCCACATGTTATCAATCCTACTCATGCAATGTTTGAGGGTTGAAACTAATGCATAAAAACTGGGTAATAAAGAGGTATGATCAAATTGTGAACTTGCCTTGTATTGTTGATCAAGATGATACACACTCATAACTCCTTATAGTTCTACTCATCACACTCCGTTCAATCTATCGTGAGCAAGCAATTGCATACATAAGCACTCATGCAAAAAGAATCGAAGAAAAGACTTTGGAAATCTTCGAAAACAAGCAATTAACTCTTGCAACAGAAAACAATTTCTAATAGTACCAAAATTGGGTGAATTTGGCCTTATCAGAAAGTTTAGGTCAAGAGCTTCAATTTGCAAAAAGAATCAACTCAAACGGAGTTATAAAACTCAAGTTATGAACAAAAGAAGTTTGAATTCAAATCTGTTTGAAATTCAAATTTTAAAACTTTCAAAAACATGTTTAAGTTGATTACTTGGATATAGGAGATCATAATGAAGAAGTGGGCGTTGGTTTCGTTGGATTTGGATAAACGAGCAAAAAGTTGTGATCGTTTGAAGATCAGGGACTAATCTCTAAATAAAATATTTAAGGATGAGTCCCTGGCCGAAAACTAAAATAAAAAAATATTTTACCGAACGAACGTTCGCTACCAAACGCTAACGAACGAAATTTTTCATTGCGAAGAGATAAACAGTGAGCGTTCACTAATTAACTAGGTTAAATAAGAAAAACCGGGTTTAACCAAAAAATGAAAGCTGAAAAAAATAAACCGGATCGGACCGGGCGGTTTTACCGGTCCACGGTGGGCTCGTCGGCAGTGGCGGTTTTCCGGCTGTAGCGGCGTGCTCCGGTGAAGAGGGCGGCTACGGCAGCGGGCGACAGTGGATGCGGCGCGGGACTGCAGCGGCAGCGAGGCGAGCAGGCGGCGGCGCGGCGGTGCAGGCGGCTGCGGCGGGAAGTGCGGCGGCGGCGCTTATATAGGTGGGCGGGGTGGCTCCAAGGCGTGGAGGAGGGGGCAAGCAGAGGCAGCGGCGGGAATCCGTGCGAAGCACGGCGGCGCTGGCGTGCGGCAGCCAGTCTCCGACCGGAGGTCGGGGACGGCGCGGCTGGGCTGGGCCGTGGCTGGCCCGGTTGGCTGGGCCGGCCCAGTTTAGCGAGGAGAAGTTCTTTTTTTTTTAAAAAAGATTCTCTATCACATGAACATTTTTCTAACTTCAAATAAAATCCACAAAACTTCAGTTAAAACAACGAGTGCTAGTGCTGCAATAAAACCTCATAAAAATCATTTTTAAAAATACCAAAATACTCCCTCCGTTCCTAAATATATGTCTTTGTATAGATTTCACTATAGACTACATACGGAGCAAAATGAATGAATCTATACTCTAAAATGCATCTACATACATCCGAATGTAGTCCATAGTGTAATCTCTACAAAGACTTATATTTAGGAATGGAGGGAGTAAATTCAAATTTATTTCTCTCCAATTTTCTAATGTAGGGAATCATTTTACCCTAATTTCCATATATTTTATTTTTGGAGAAAAAATAATTTGAATAAAATCCAAATAACTCCAAAATGAGAATAATTTCAAAAGAGACTTTCAATTTGATTCTTTTAAACTCCCAACTCATATTTCATATGATTTGAAGAAGTCATTTTATCTTCTCTCATGAAAATTATTGAGTTGCTTAAAGTTTCTGAATTTGAAATAGTTCCAAATGGAATTCAAATCTTTTCAAAACCCTTTTCATCATTTAAATGGAAGAAGTCATGGCATCTTCTCTCTAGGGTTTTGTGATGAAATGAACTTGAATTCACAAAGATCATAAATGCAAGATGAAAGTTTGGGAAAGTCATTTCATTCCCTCTCATTTAACTTTCAAAAAGTTTTCAAATTTCACTCAAATTCACACAAGCAACCACACCACAATCAAAACTATTTATTTAATATAACATTCCAAAATTTACAATTTTGGGATGTTACACCCATGGATCAAATTAGCCCTCTCCGGTGTACTGAGGAGGATCCTGGGGGTTCCACTAGTTAGCGAGCTCCTGCGGCTCCCAGTCATAAATAGACTCCTGATATGGATCAGGTGATGGCTCTAGGTCAGGAACTGGGGATCGTGTCCACTCCCAGTATGCACAAATGTCCTCAGGTAAAATGAGGCATGTGCCTGAATGAATATTGAACAATGAGGGTGCAGGCAAAGTAATAATCTAACAAGTTCTCTGGATGAATACCAGGTTATAGATGATTCTCTTGTCCTTATCATCGCAAATTAAATCATGTGATACCATACTGTTATAATCTAAGTATAAAGTGGGCAGTAGCATCTCCTCTTCCTCATCGTTCATAATGGGTACCTCGAAGCGTTTAGCAAGGCGGGAGGCATAGATACCTCCAAAGATAGGACCCCTCAAACGTTTTAAACTCAACTGTCGAGCGACCATAGCACCCAAACTAAAAGTTCTATCTCGAAGTAAAGCATGGCGCAAAATAGCAAGGTCAGGAGCACTAAGGCCTGCACTCTCCCCGCGACCAATTAAACATCTCCCATCAAATAATGAGTAGTAGCGCAAAACAGGAAAATGTAAGCTAAGCACTGTCACTTCCGACACCTTTCTTCCTTCCCCTACGGTAACTTCATCAATAAAATCTTCCACATCTCTACGACGAGGTTCATCGACGCTACCCTCAAAAGGTAATTTGTAAACCTCACAAAAATCATTAAGCATCATCTCCTTATGCTCATCAAATTAATAAATTCTACCGTGGGTGGTGATTTCCTAGCATGAAAGTGAATGTTTTGCATCAAGGTATTAGTGAGTAGGAGGTATTGGTCACACTTATCATGGAGGGAGTCGGTGATGCCTGCATTCTCCGCCAAATAATAGAAATCATCATAAATTCCGGCAGCCCCCAAGAATGCATCACTTGGCCATTCACACGGCCTGTTGATGCAACAAACCCTGGGTCCGTTGCCCAGACTGTGCATAGGTAGGAGAACAAGATTACAGCACCAAGGTTAGATTGGAGTACAAGGGATCAGTTCTTCAAGGGACCAACGTGCAGCATAAGAAGACCAAGACTAGCCAGAGAAGCAAGATATTGCAAAGGGAAAAGCCTCCCTTGCCGTGCAGGCGAACTTGGCGAGGATGGGGTCACCCCCGGAAACAAGCCTTCGGGACGTCCCGGCAGGCCTGCCAGGGCTTATGAAGGCAGAACCACCTCACCGCACCACCTCATCACGATGCACATCATCGATCAGAGCGATGTCAAGCTCCAAAGTGACTAAGTGGCTGATATTCGCCACATGGCAGTCACTTCCTACAGAAAATGCCTACAAGCAACACCCGTTCTGCGACATGTCGAGCGAGCAGATGCGAAGCTGGCAAAACAACCTGGCGGGGCCTGCCGGGCAAGCTACGATGTGACATTGAGCGGCGCATTTAATGCACTTTGTCAGCCTGCAGAGTTAGGTATGATAGCACTGTTGGCTATATACTCAGTGCATAATGACTGATTTGCCACTGTGGTGACCCCTTTATCTATAAAAGGAGGCCCAAGGCAACCGTAGAAAGGGTTGGCTAATCGACCCCCTCACACACTCATACGCGCGTAGCCGTTTTCGCCCCGAGGCAACCCTGCCGGGCAAAGCGTGTTGCGCTCAGCACCATTTTTCCACCATCAATCCACCAAAGCAGGAGTAGGGTTTTACGCCTCACGGCGACCCGAACCTGGGTAAAGACTGCCTGTGTGATCTCTGTCGTGCTGTTCCACGCTCCTCTGCTCTTTGTGCAACGTGCCATCCCCCCGCCGAGCCAGCAAGGGACCCTTGGTCCCATAGGTGGCCGTTGTTTCCCGCGACATCTTTGGCGCGCCAGGTAGGGGGATCACTTGCGCGAACCTGAAAGCGTGAGTGGCGCGTCATCTTCATCGCCATTTTCATCATCGACGGCTCCATCAACTATGGCGCCCAAGAAGAAACTCGGTGCTTCAGCTCACCCGTCCACCTCGAAGGCTCTGCCGCCCGCGGCCACCAACAACGCGGGGGACGCGGAGGCACACGAGGATGTGGGTGCTGCGGGGGACGCGGTCGACGCAGGCGGCGTTGTCACTACCTCCCCCGCGGCCGAAACATGAGCGGGAGGCACCAAAGGAGGGAGCATCCGCAACACCCCAGTGGTCATGCTCCACGAGGTACGAGCGAAGGGGTTATTCCATCTGTACCTCTTCCCCTTGTCGAAGGGCACAGCCACAGTGGTGGCGCCCGGTCTGGGGCGAATCGCCGCCCTCCGGCTACCCGCCTCCCCTAGAGCGGGTTAACCCAACCACTGTGCCCAATGGAGCCACTGGCCCTCAAGCGCCTTCACCACGTCACCGTGCCATCCAAGTGGCTGGCTCGCAACAGCGAGGGCGTGACGCAGTCACCACCGGCACCATCAGAAGCCGGGCAACGGTGCGATCTACATCATCATCGCCAATGCCAAGCACCGCTATGGAGGCCATGGCATGGGCCCAACTGCTGTTGAGGTTCCCGCCGGCGACTAATCAGATGGATGAATGGAGAGCCACCATTCAAAGTCTGATTGGCTTCGCCGAGGCTGGGGGCTCACAGCGAGCTTGCCCGCCTCGGCCTCCCCAAGCAACGACAACGGCTCGCGCTGCTGGTCATATGGAAGGGGCCACCCCATGATGCAGTCCCCACCGCGGCAGCCAGCACGGGCGCGGCAGAATCAAGAACCTGATGACGTCTCGATGGCCTCTTCCGACCCTCGAGCACGTCCAGGCCAACGGCGAGCCCCGAAGGACAGACGGAGGGGAGACGCACGCGTCATCATCGAGCGACGCCGCGACGACCACCGTCCGACCAATATGTGCGATGGTCCCGACGTCGACAAGCCTGCGATCGAGGATAGCAGGTGCCTGCCTTTCGAGGTTGGGTGCCCTGCCTTTAATCATGATCTGCGGCACGTCCGTTGGCCATCCGCTCGCACGTTCAAGCCAGAGATACCGAGAAGTATGATGGAAGGCTGAACCCTGCAGAGTTCTTGAGCATCTACACCATCGCTGTTCAAGCAGCCGGAGGAAGAGATGAGAAGGTGTTTGCCAATTACTTCCCTTTGGCACTCAAGTCCAATGTGAGATCTTGGCTGATGCACCTGCCAGAGAACTCCATTTCGTCATATGGGCTGACCTGTGCCATGAGTTCATTGGCGCCTTCACGGGCGGCCATCAAGAACCAGGTCGGCCCAGCAACTTGCAGTTTCTCCACAGAAAGAAGGAGAGACTCTCCACAAGTATTTGCAGGGATTCAGCAGAGTCCACAAAAATATCCCAAATATCCATCAAGCGGCTATGATAGCTGCCTTCCAGTCCAACATGCAGAACCGCAGGATACGTTCCAAGATGAATGTGCGGTTGCCCAAGTATGTGAAGGAGCTTTACACCTTTGTGGACAAGTGTGCCCGGATGGAGGAGGGAAGAAAACTCCCTGGAGAGGAAGATTGCATTGACCTCGACTTAGAGGATGACGATGAATCCACCAGTCAGAGGAAGAAGGGCAAGAAGTGCAACAAGAGGCGCAAGAATAAGGCAGTGATGACCGTCGAAGGATCGGGCACGCTTAGTATCGGCAATAGGGCTAAGGGTGAAGCCCCCGGCAAGGAAGCTATTACGTGTGCTGACTGTCGGGAGGCTGCGACTGCCGAGAGGGCTGGGAAAGGCGATGGTCCGTACTGCAAGATCCATCGGACCAAGGGCCATGATCTCCAATAGTGTCATCAGGTTGAGCAGCTCGTCAAGAGGCAGAGAGCTAAATATGAGAAGCGTGATAAGGAAAAAAGGTTAGAATGGTACTAGCGGGAAGGGCCGAGGCGGTGAAGTAAATTGCCCCGGCAAGGCTCTTCGTAACCAAGGAAAACCCGCCAGGGGCCGAGAGAAGGAGGTTTGCAATTATCAGAGTGATGGAGGGGATGAAGAGAAAACCAGCGAGTAGGAGTTCCAGAAGGCCACTGACGCCCTGTGCATTGACGAGGGTGCGTCTTTGCACTCCTCTCACGGCCAACTTAAACGGTGGGCGCATGAGGTCAATGTCGTGGAGCCAGCGGCAGAGTCTCGGAAAGTGCTCAAATGGTCACGCATGCCCATAATCTTTGACGAAGAGGACCATCCTGACAGCACCACCGCGCAAGGGTGTTTCCCATTGTTGGTCTCTCCAATGATTCGCAACCTCAAAGTCACAAAGATGTTGGTTGATAGCAGGGCCGGGTTGAATCTGATTTCCCCGAAGGTTATCAGCAAGCTTTAGATAGCAGAGGAGGAACTAAAGGTCACGGGCATGTTTCAAGAAATTAATACCGGCAGGAGTCGTCCTAAGGGAAAGATCACGTTGCCAGTGACATTTGGGGGAGAACTGAACTATCGGACTGAGAAGGTTATGTTTGATGTGGTCGACCTCCCCCTGTCGTACAATGGGATTCTTGGACGCCCAGCTCTGGCAAAATTCATGGCGGCATCCCACTATGCCTACAGCACCTTGAAGATGCCAGGGCCGGTAGGAGTCATTTCCATCCCGTCAGATGAGAAAGACGCAATCATTTGCGTGGATAAGATGTACCGGGACGCAATCGCGGCAGAGGCCACGGCAGCGGCAGTTCCCGCCAAGGAAAACAGAGGAAAGAAGAAGGATAGCAGGGACACCAGCAAGGAATCCGGGGAGCGCACCTCTTCGGAGTGCGCTACGCGTGTTGATGACTTGCCGGAGAGTTCCAACAGCAAGAGATCCAAGGTCGCTGCACCACATGTGAAGAATGTCCTGGCAGGGCTGGCTGGCGTTGATGGTACCTTCACTATCAGCACCACCCTTGATGACAAATAGGAAAGCACGCTCGTTGCCTTCCTGCGGCCGAATATTGATGTGTTTGCCTGGCATCCATCTGATATCCCAGTGTTCCCAGGGAGGTAATCAAGCACCACCTTGCTGTCTGCCCACATGCCCAACCCGTCAAGCAAAAGGTTCAAAAGCAGGCCTTGGAGAGGCAGCAGTTCATTGCCGAAGAGATTAAGAAGCTTGAGGCAGCTGGTCTGGTCAGAGGAGTACTGCATCCGGCATGGTTAGCAAACCCAGTGGTTGTACGCAAGGCTAACGAGAAGTGGAGGCTCTGCATAGATTTTATAGATCTCAATAAGGCTTGCCTGAAGGACCCATTTCCCTTGCCGCGCATTGACCAGATTGTGGACTCCACTTCACGTTGTGATTTGCTCTCCTTTCTGGATGCATACTCTGGGTATCATTAGATCTTCATGTCCAAGGAATACGAAGAGAAGACCTCGTTCATCACCCCATGTGGTACGTACTGCTTTGTGCACATGCCTTTCGGGTTAAAGAGTGTCGTGTCCACTTTTGCAAGAGCAGTCCAGATTGGTTTTGAACCACAGTTGCACAGAAACATTGAGGCTTATATGGATGATATTGTGGTCAAGACCAAGGACAGATGAACCCTCATCCAGGATTTGGAGGAGCCATTTGCTAATCTGCGCAAGTACTTAAAGCTAAATCCGGAGAAGTGTGTGTTTGGAATTCCCTCCGGCAAGCTACTTGGGTTCTTCGTATCCCATCATGGGATCGAAGCCAACCCCGACAAGATCAAGGCTATCGAGCAGATACAAGCCCCCAGGACAGTCAAGGATGTGAGGCATCTGACAGGGTGCGTTGCTGCACTTAGCAGATTCATCTCCAAGTTTGCCGAGCGCACCCTGCCGTTTAGAAGGCAGGGCCCATGAAGTGGACCCCGGAAGCAGACGCAGATTTACAGGACTTGAAGACCTACTTGTCCTCTGTGCCCACTTTGGTTACCCCTAAACCACAAGAGCCGTTGCTGCTATTTTAGCGGTAACTAACCTAGTGGTTAGTGCAGCCCGGGTGGCACAGCGGGAAGTAGAGGAAACAGAGACTGAGCAAGGCCCGGCAGGACCGGATGAGGATCAGGACAGAGAAGAGCACGACAGCAGGGGCAACCCCAAGGACGCGGCAAGGAAGAGAGTGGTGTAGCGCCCAGTGTACTTCGTTAGTTCCCTGTTGCAGGGGGCTAGATTGAGGTACTCTGGTGTGCAAAGTTGATTTTTGGCCTCATCATGGCCTCAAGGAAATTGCGCCACTACTTCCAAGCCCATGAGATCACGGTTTTCACCAGCTTTGCGTTGCAAAGGATACTCAGAAACCCTGAGGCTACCGGCAAAATAGTGGAGTGGGCTTTGGAGTTATCTAGCTTTGGCCTGAAGTTTGAGAGCACATCAACAATTCAGAGCAGGGAATTGGCAAAGTTTATTCCAGAATGGACGCCAAGCCCTGATGAAGAGGTACTGGAAACAGTTACCCCCAACAAGGAAGCACCCCAAGAATGGATCATGTATTTCGATGGTGCCTTCTCCCTAGAAGGTGTAGGGGATGGCATGCTTCTCGTTGCTCCCACAGGGGAACACTTGAAGTACGTCGACCAGATGCTTTTTCCCCGGGAGGAGGCAACCAACAATACAGCAGAGTATGAAGGGCTCCTTGCCGAGCTCAGGATTGCCACACTATTGGGAATCAAGAATTTGATAATTCGAGGAGATTCACAACTTGTGGTGAGACAAGTCAACAAGGATTACCAAAGTCCATTGATGGAGGCATACGTTGAGGAAGTGAGAAGATGGGAGTAACACTTTGAAGGATTGCAAACAGAGCATGTACCCCGTGCAGAAAATAGCATAGTTGATCATCTGTTAAAGTGTGCTGCGCAAAAACTTCCTGTGGAACCAGTAACTTTTGTTCTCCATCTTACTCAGCCCTCCGTATCCCCGGCAACAAAGGCCCGAAGGAGGAGGAAGTTGGACTCCGGTAAGCCTCTCCCGGTAGATCCTCCCAGGGCTCCTAGTAGGGACCCTACCAGAAACAACTCCCCATCGCTTGCCGGGCTGCGCTCTCCTGCCGGGCGATTGGTCCCCGCGATTGAGGTACGCGCTCCCGCAGATGAGGAGGTGCCGGTAGTCCTTGTTGCCGAGCCCCAGGCTCCAACTTGGGCAAGGCACATAGTCCATTTCCTCCAAGCTGGAGAATTTCCCGATGAGCAAGAGGAAGCTGAAAGAGTAGCCCGGAGGACCAGTATGTACCAGTTTGTCGATGACACTCTGTACAAAAGAAGGCCCAACGGTGTGAAATTGAAGTGCGTCTGCCGGGAAGAAGGAAAGGAACTGCTGGCAGAAATACAAAAAGGCATGTGCGACTCCCACATTGGATCAAGGGCATTAGTTTGGAAAGCATTCTGGCAAGGATTCTATTGGCCCACAACCCTCCAAGATGTGGTTGAGCTAGTCACCAAGTGTGAAGCCTGCCAGTTCCATTCCATGAACATCCATCTGCCTGCACAAGCTCTTTAAACAATCCCTTTGTCATGGCCGTTTTCGATCTAGGGGCTTGATATCCTCGGCCCTTTCCCCCGAGCTGTTGGGGGCTTTGAATTCTTATTCGCTGCCATCGACAAGTTGAAAAAGTGGCCGGAAGTAGATGCCGTGAGAAAGGTGACTGCTCAGTCAGCTATCAAGTTCTTGAAAGGATTGGTGTGCCGTTTCGGGGTCCCAGCCCGGATCATCACCGACAACGACACCCAGTTCACGAGATGTGCCTTCATGCAACACGTTCATGCCCTAGGAAGCAAGATCTCATTTGCCTCTATTGCAGATCCTAGAAGCAATGGACAAGCTGAGAGGGCAAACGCTGAAGTGTTGCGAGGACTCAAAACAAGAACATTTGATACGCTGCAGAAGTGCGGCAGGCGATGGATCAATGAGCTGCCAGTAGTCCTCTGGTCCCTCGGAACGACACCAAATCAGGCTACCGGGCAGACTCCCTTCTCCCTAGTCTATGGGGCAGAAGCAGTTATCCTCACGGAACTCATTTACGGGTCACCTCGAGTGCTTGCCTACGATGAAGTAGCGCAGGATCAGCACCAGCGTGACGACGCTGTGCTACTCGAGGAGAACCATCTCCGAGCTTCTACGCGTGCTACATGCTATCAGCAAGCCCTGCGTCGCTATCACAGTCGCAGGGTTCATGCTCGATGTTTTGAGGAAGGCGACCTTGTCCTTAGGCACGTTCAGTCCGCCAAGGGTATAAACAAGTTGACGCCAAAGTGGGACGGCCCTTACCGGGTACTTCAAATCACCAGACCTGGCACAGTCCGTCTGGAGACCGGAGATGGCATTAAATTGCAAAAATCATGGAATATTGAGCATCTCTACAAGTTCTACCCATAAGGCACGGCTGTCGGGCCCTGCCCGGTGGCCATCCTTTTGTATAGGCCTTGCCTCAGTTGCATGTAACCTCTTGTACAAAGCCAGGCGCAGACCCTGAGCAACAGAGAAATAAAATGAAGTGCTGGAGGCCCCCGACAAGTTGCATGCATGCATAAGCATTTCATGAGCATTGCATATGCATATAGATAAGATTGCATCTGGCATCATTTCCATCTGCATAAAACTGCAGTTTCCTGCCGAGAACTTGGCCTCTAAAGGAAGCTGGAAAGATGAACCAACACTGCGATCTCCGGCAAGCCAAATAGATAAGTTGTATCTCTTGTCCATACGTGTTCTGTAAGAGAATACTTGTGCATAAGAGAACCTCGCCACTTTTTTTGAAACTTAGGTGCTCCCATCCCTTGACTAGAACGCTGCTTCAGTCCGGATGGTCGCAGTGGCCTTTGATGAAAAAAGATTGGCGGGGGGCTTGTCCCTCATCACCATTTGTGTCTGGTAGGCTTAGTCCCCGGCAACAAAATAGAGGGTACAGGCAGGATAGCCTGCCGGGGGAAACTCATTTATTTAAAATATAGAGGCATTCCACCTCTGCATGGACATATACATGCATGAGTCCCCGGCAAGGTTCATCGTTTTCATTAATATGCTGATCAAACAAGTACAGACCTTACAGGACACAAACATGGATACAAGAGATTACATTATTTGAACTAAAATTTGGCAAGCCCCTATAGATTTAAGATTGAAAAAAGATAGGTGCCCCGTAAACTCCTCTCCTTGTCACTCTTATCCCAGGTATTGCGGTGGGAAGAGAACAGGGCGGGAGGTGCGCATTAGCAAACGCCGCCTCGATCCCGTCAGGACATGCCAAGCGCAGCCCGACTAGATTGGGAGTGGCAAGGCTGCAAAGGAGGAGGACGGAGGGAGCACCTCAGCGGTCCCCTGGTCACCGCCTCCAGGACCGGTCAGAAGCCCCAGCACAAGCACCGGCAGGAAAGGCCGTCGGAGCTCAGTTGGAAGACTGCTGGAGGAGGCGAAAGCACTAGGAGGGCGACCCTTTGCCCAGCAACCGAGAAAACGGTGATGACGGTGCTAGGGAAGGGAGGGGAAAGACAGAAAGACGAGGCATCAGGTCACCGGTACAATACGAACGCGTCGGTGCTATCGTACTCCGACCTAACGGCATGCCTCCCGCCTTCTCCGTCTTCCCTGGCTTCATCTTCATCAACACCACTCCAGAGAAGCGCCAGGACCCCAGCCTGACGCCTTCCCCGAAGAAACAGCAGAGGGCCAAGACGGCCTGGGGGCTCGGGGCGCGCTGCTCCCCACCTTGGCGGGCAGGAGGGCGCGCCTCCCTTCGACGTCAGCCCCAGTTCCTCCGGAAGGGGCAGTGCTGGGATTACCAATGACCCCTAGCCCTACTTCTTGGGCGGACTACGAGGGCGCCAGGAACTTGGTCGCCGAGCCAATAAGCGGCAGCAGCTCAGGGCAAGATGCCGCATTACCTAATGGACGGCCGACCATGGCAGAAGAGACAAGCATATCCCCACAATGGGAAAGCTTGATATCTCCCGCACCACGGGTAGCTCGTCCGCCACGTCTTCTCCAGGCTTGGACCAGACTCACTCCCCAAGCATCGACATGAGTGTTCGGTGTCGCCAACCTCAAGCTACTAACTGGAGCCTGGCTCCAAGCCTTTCTTTTCAACATGACCAGCAGAGAGCAGAGGATGGAGGAGAAGTGATGCGAGGATGAATGCCTCTGCTCCTCCCCCGCCCCTACTTTTATAGGGGGGTCGAGGAAGAGAGCTGATCTCTCAACGGGTGACCACCGCCCTCCTCCACCAATTAAAGAAGACTGGGCCCCTGCCTTGATGCTCTCCCACACCACGCGCATCCGTTACCTACCCCGCGCGATGAATGCAACATACGTTGCTGAGGATAAGGGCGTGGTGGGAAGAGTGAATTGACGTTTACTCCCCCGCGCATTAAAGTCATTCATGGGCCATTCCAAGAATGGCCCCACCACGATTGGATTTACACGGCGTGCGGGAAAACCGGAAACTGGCCCGGACGCAAGTTAATGAAGAAGCAAAGGAGATCTCAAGGGGCCAGCCACTTTCGCACCCCTTGCATGTGCACTTGTTAGGGCCTACCCCGACGATGCCCGGCAGCGTGTTCGGGACAGGACCGGGGGCTTTTGTCGGTGCAACAAAACCTAGGTCCATTTCCCAGACTGTGCATAGGCACGAGAAGAAGATTACAACACCAAGGTTAGATTGGAGTACAAGGGATCAGTTCTT
This sequence comes from Triticum aestivum, assembly GCF_018294505.1. Classification (NCBI taxonomy): domain Eukaryota; kingdom Viridiplantae; phylum Streptophyta; class Magnoliopsida; order Poales; family Poaceae; genus Triticum; species Triticum aestivum. The sequence goes on along the minus strand of NC_057814.1, from coordinate 362,546,250 downwards.
CAAGGGACCGGTGTGCAGCACAAGAAGATCAAGACTAGCCAGAGAAGCAAGATATTGCTAAGGGAAAAGCCTCCCTTGCTGGGCACGCAAGCCTGGCGAGGATGGGGTCACCCCGGAAACAATCCTTCAAGACGTCCCGGCAGGGCTGCCGGGGCTTATGGAGGAAGAACCACCTCACCGCACCACCTCATCACGACGCACGTTGTCGATCGGTGCGGTGTCAAGCTCCAAAGTGACTAAGTGGCTGCTATTCGCCACATGGCAGTCACTTCCTAAAGAAAATACCTACAAGTGACACCCGTCCTGTGATGTGTCGTGCGAGCAGGTGCGAAGCTGGCAAAACAGCCCGGCAGGGCCTGCCTGGCAAGCTATAATGTGACGTTGAGAAGCGCATTTAATGCGCTCTGTCAGACTGCAGAGTTAGGTATGATAGCACTATTTGTTATCTGCTCAGTGCATAATGACTGATTTGCCACTGTCGTGACCCCTTTATCTATAAAAGGAGGCCCAAGGCAACCGTAGAAAGGATTGTCTAATCCACCCCCTCACACACTCATACGCGCGTAGCCGTTTTCGCCCCGAGGTAACCCTACCAGGCAAAGCGTGTTGCGCTCACCACCATTTTTCCACCATCAAGCCACCAAAGCAGGAGTAGGGTTTTACACCTCATAGCGGCCCAAACCTGGGTAAAGACTGCCTGTGTGATCTCTGCCATGCTGTTCCACGCTCCTCTGCTCTTTGTGCAACATGCCATCCCCCCGCCGAACCAGCAAGGGACCCTTGGTCCCATAGGTGGTCGTGGTTTCCGGCAACACGGCCTAACCTCCGTGGTGCGAGGAAGGTTGTACTTCGGCTTCTTCTTCTCCTCATTCTCATTTTCTTTAGAACCCCGACTTGAAGAGCCTCTCAACCATCTCTTCATCATTTCTTTTCTCTGAAATTTTCTGAAATTTTTAGTGACTCAAAATAGTAGTGAACCAGACTCAACAAGATTGATAGCAACTACTCCTACAAGTGTCTAGAAGTTATATCATGCATCAAAACTACTTTGGACCATATAAATTTGACATGCAAGCTCAAGAACAAGGTCACCACAGCAACAAAAATTTGCAATAAATAAAGCACTAGAACAAAAACTAATTGGACCATTGGAGGAGTCACAAACCGAAGAACAATCCCCCAAAACAGTTTTGCAAATGGAGCTTTGCACAAGGAGATCAAAAATGGCAGCAAGATGAGCTAGAACACAGGTTTGAGCAACGGGATGAGTTTTTCTGGAGGAAGACGCAGTGGATTGGTGCTGGAATAAGTGAGGGGGCCTACGTGGGACCCACAAGGAGGGGTCGTGCCCTCCACCCTTGTGGTCCACTGGTGCAGCCCCCTGGTGCATTCTCAGTGCCAGAAATTCTAAAATAATGTATGAAAAATCATACAAAATTTTCAGGGCATTTGGAGAACTTTTATTTTTGGGACATTTTTTATTGCACGGATAATTCAAAAAACAGGCAGATAATACTATTTTTGCTTTATTTATTCTAAATAACAGAAAGTAAAAAGTGGGTACAAAAATTTGTGCTTTCTAAATTCATCCATCTCATGCTCATCAAAAGGAATCCATTAACAAGTTTGATCAAGTCTTATTAACAAACTTCTTTCGAATAACATGAAACCGAAGAATTGTCGAATAACACTAGGTCACCTCAACGGGGATATGCATGTCCCCAACAATAAGAATTTCATATTTCTTTTTGATAGTGGGGAGAGGGAATTCAAAACCTCCAATAGTAATAGTTGAAAAAATTTCAATAGAATTGATACTATGAACTTGAGGTTGTTTCTTTGAAAAGTGTACCATATGCTCATTACCATTAACATGACAAGTGACTTTGCCTTTGTTGCAATCAATAACAGCCCCTGCTATATTCAAAAAGGGTCTATCAAGGATGATCGACATACTTTCGTCCTTGGGAATATCAAGAATAATAAAGTCTATTAAGATAGTAACGTTTGCAACCATAACAGGCACATCCTCACAAATACCGATGGGTATAGCAGTTGATTTATCAGCCATTTGCAAAGAGATTTCATTAGGTGTCAACTTATTCAATTCAAGTCTTCGATACAAAGAGAAAGGCATAACACTAACATCGGCTCCCAAATCACATAAAGCAGTTTTAACATAGTTTCTTTTAATAGAGCATGGTATAGTTGGTATTCCTGGGTCTCCTAGTTTCTTTGGTATTCCACCCTTAAAAGTATAATTAGCAAGCATGGTGGAAATTTCAGCTTCCGGTATCTTTCTTTTATTTGTAACAATATCCTTCATATACTTGGCATAAGGAGACATTTTCAGAATATCAGTCAAACGGATACGCAAAAAGACAGGTCTCAACATTTCAACAAAGTGCTCAAAATCCTCATCATCCTTTTTCTTGGATGGTTTAGGAGGAAAGGGCATGGGTTTCTGAACCCATGGTTCTCTTTCTTTACCATGTTTCCTAGCAATGAAGTCTCTCTTATCATAACGTTGATTCTCTGATTGTGGGTTATCAAGATCAACAGCAGGTTCAATCTCCACCTCGTTATCATTACTAGGTTGAGCATCAACATGAACATCATCATTAACATTATCACTAGGTTCATGTTCATCACCAGATTGTGTCTCAGCATCAGAAATAGAAATATCATTTGGATTGTCAGGTGTGTCTATAACAGATTCACTAGAAGCATGCTAAGTCCTATCATTTTTCTTTTTCTTTTTATTACTAGGACTAGGTGCATCAGTATTAATTCTCTGAGAATCTTGCTCAACACTCTTAGGATGACCCTCAGGATACAAACGTTCCTGGGTCATTTACCACCTCTAGTCATAACCCTAACAGCATTATCATTGTTCTTACTATTCGACTCATTGAGCAAATCATCACGTGCCTTAAGTACTTGTTCTACTTGAGTTCTAACCATGGAAGCATGCTTACTAATAATTTTAAGATCACTAACAGTTCTACTCAGCTAATCACCCAGGCAGTCAAGCATGTAAGCATTACATTTCAATTTTCTACTAACATAAGCATTTTAACTTTCTTATTTAACAATAAAATTATCAAACTCACCCAGGCATTGACTAGCAGAGTTATTATGAGGAATATCACCTTCATCAAATCAATAGAGAGAATTTACCTCTACTACCTGTGTCAGGTTATCAAGACCATATATTTCTTCAATAGGAGGTAAATTCTTAACATCTTCAGCTTTAATACCTTTTTCTTTTATAGATTTCTTTGCCTCTTGCATATCTTCAGGACTGGGAAATAGAATACCTCTTTTCTTCGGAGTTGGCTTAGGAGTTGGTTCAGGAAGTGTCCAATCATTATCATTACTCAATATATTATTCAATAGCAATTCAGCTTGCTCAACAGTTTGTTCCCTGAAAACACAACCAGCACAACTATCTAGGTGGTCCCTAGAAGCATCGGTTAGTCCATTATAAAAGATATCAAGTATTTCATTTTTCTTGTGAGGATGATCAGGCAAAGCATTAAGTAATTGGAGAAGCCTCCCCCAAGCTTGTGGGAGACTCTCTTCTTCAATTTGCGCAAAGTTAAATATTTCCTTTAAAGCAGCTTGTTTCTTATGAGCAGGGAAATATTTTTCCGAGAAGTAGTAAATCATATCCTGGGGACTACACACACAACCAGGAGCAAGAGAATTAAACCACAACTTAGCATCACCCTTTAAGGAGAAAGGAAACAACTTAAGAATATAGTAATAGCAAATTTTTTCCTCATGAGCAAATAGGGTGGCTATATCATTCAATTTAGTAAGATGTGCCACAACAGTTTCAGATTCATAACCATAGAAAGGATCGGATTCAACCAAATTAATTAACTCAGGATTGACAAAGAATTCATAATCCTTATCAGTAACAAAGATAAGTGAAGTAGCAAACTTAGGATCATATTGCATTCTAGCATTCAAAGACTTTTCTTTCCACTTGCACAATAATTTCTTAAGGTTGTCTCTATCCTTACAAGCAAGAAAGTCCCTAGCTACCTCTTCATCCATAACATAGCCCACGGGCATAACAGGAAGTTCATATCTAGGAGAGCTAGGTCTAACAGGTGTCTCAAAGTGTTCAGTTTCAAAATTTTCATCAGTTTCAGAAATATCATCATCTTCAGCATAATCAATAGTTCTAACTCTAGCAAGATGTTCATCAAGTAATTCACCCAGTGGCACAGTTTTATCAAGCAAAGTAGTAGCATCATAAGCATCATTCATAGTAGAAGCAACATCATCAATAACATGCGACATATCAGAATCAATAGCAGGTGTAGGTGTCGCAAGCTTACTCAAAACAGAAGGTGAATCAAGTGCAGAGCTAGATGGCAGTTCCTTACCTCCCCTTTTAGTTGAGGGATAGATCTTGGTTTTGGTATCTTTCAAATTCTTCATAGTGATCAACAGATATAAATCCCAAGTGACTCAGAGAATAGAGCTATGCTCCTCGGCAACGGCGCCAGAAAAAGGTCTTGATAACCCACAAGTATAGGGGATCGCAACCGTTTTCGAGGGTAGAGTATTCAACCGAAATTTATTGATTCGACACTAGGGGAGCCAAAGAATATTCTCCAGTATTAGTAGCTGTGTTGTCAATTCAACCACACCTGAAAGACTTAATATCTATAGAAAAATATTTAGTAGCAAAGTAGTATGGAAGTAATGGTAATAGTGCAAAAGTAACAGCAGCACTTTTGTAGCAATTGTAACACAGTGGCAACAGCAAAGTAAAGTAGCAAAGATCAATATGTGAAAAGCTCGTGAGCAATGGATCAATGATGGATAATTATGTCGGATGGCAGTCATCATGCAACAGTTATAACCTAGGGTGACACAGAACTAGGTCCAATTCATCAATATAATGTAGGCATGTATTCCGAATATAGTCATACGTGTGATGCGCTTGAAGCTACGTCGGCATTTCCCCAAAGAGGAAGGGATGATGTAGCACAATGACGGTAGGTATTTCCCTCAGTGATGAAACCAAGGTTATCGAACCAGTAAGAGAACCAAGAAATACTACGTAAACAACACATGCACACAAATAACAAATAGTCGCAACCCGACGTGTAAAAGGGGTTGTCAATCCCTTTCGGGTAACGGCACCAGAAATTGGCAAACGGACGTGAGAGAGTAGTAAATATTGATAGATCGAACGCCAAATAAAATAAATTGTAGCAAGGTATTATTGTATTTTTGTATTTTTGGTTTAATAGATCTGAAAATAAAAGGCAAATAAAATAGATTGCAAGGCAAATATATTGAAGAAGAGACTCGGGGGCCGTAGGTTTCACTAGTGGCTTCTCTCGAGAAAAATAGCAAACGGTGGGTGAACAAATTACTGTTGGGAAATTGATTGAACTTCAAATAATCATGACGATATCCAGGCAATGATCATTATATAGGCATCACGTCCAAGATTAGTAGACCGACTCCTGCCTGCATCTACTACTATTAATCCACACATCGACCGCTATCCAGCATGCATCTAGTGTATTAAGTTCATGGAGAAACAGAGTAATGCAATAAGAACGATGACATGATGTACAATCAAGCTCCACCCCAAAGTGATTGAGCACCTTGATAAGTTGCGCAGGTACTGTCTCTGGGTGAAGAACTCTGAAGATGGTGTCAAAAACAACTCCCTAGCAGCCTGGGAGTTGGTCTGTAGACCAAAATGCAAAGGTGGGCTTGGGGTCATCGATATAAAGACACAAAATGTTGCATTGCTTCTGAAACATCTGTTTAAGTTTTACAATCAGCATGACGTCCCCTGGGTGACTATGGTCTGGGATACTTACTACATGGATAGAGTACCGCATGCGATGGACCCTGTTGGCTCTTTCTGGTGGCGTGACGTAATGCAGCTCAGCGATATTTTCCGTGGGATCACCAAAGTCACTCTGGGCAACGGATCTTCCTCCCTGATCTGGAAAGATGTCTGGTTTGACAACCGTGACACATCATTAATGGAGATTTATCCCAGAGCTTTCTCTTTCTGCTTAAATGAAGATGAGCCGGTTGCAAAAATTCTCACTACTACGGACCCGAGCTTGATCTTCCACCTGCCGCTGTCCACACAAGCTCGAGAGGAAGTCAGAGAAATCCAGCAAGGAACGATGCATGTGATTCTTGATGAGGGGTGCACCGATGCCTGGGAATGCAACCTTGGTGGGGCTTTCTCCTCCAAGCGATATTACGATCACTGCTTCAGAGATACAGCTGCTGATGATGCCTTCCGCTGGCTATGGAAAGCTAAAAGCCCGATCAAATTCAAAATGTTTGGCTGGCTGTTGTTTGTTGATCGTCTAAACACTAGGAACATGTTGAGACGCAGGCACTTTGTCGTGGCGGGCAACACTTACACTTGCATGCTTTGCTAGAACCCCCCTGAGGAAACGGTGGAACACCTCTTCTTCACTTGCCCGTTCAGCCAACAATGCTGGGCTAAGGTTGGGATGCTCTGGCCAAGCAATGGGAACAGGCTCGTTCTGCTGCATGCTGGCAGAGAATACTGGCGGCAACCACTATTTATGGACATCTTCTTGAACTAGCAGGCGTTAGTGATCCTCCAGCGACTCCGGCACGGCGAACGGGAAGCATGTCTCGTACTTGATGTTCACCACGGGCCAGTAGTGATTGTCGGATGGTGCCGTGAGGTGATGCACGAGGCTCACCGGCGAGCCCTCAAATAGCGGCGTGCACTCATAGCAGTAGCAGGGCGCGTGCGCGCATCTGGAACTATGCTCCGCCAGCGAGTGCTGGTCGACGTACCTAGCGCAGCCGAAACTCTTGTAGAGGCAGGGCACCTTGCAGGCATCGACCAGGCCGTCCATGAAATGGGAGTGGCTGTGGGGATGTTGCGCCCACCGCATTGAGCGCAGGAGTAGCACACGAAGCGGTAGATGGTGTACTTATGTAACGCCCACGATGCGGCTATATCTCCCACGTGTCGAGGCACGACTTAGAGGCATAACCGCATTGTGGTTTTGTCGCAAGAAGGGTCATCTTCACACAATCCCATGTAATGAACAAGAATGGGATAACGAGAGTTGGCTTACAATCGCCACTTCACACAATACATAAATTAATTCATACATCATCCAAAATCCACACATAGACCGACTACGGTCAAATCCAAATGAAAATAAGATAACCCCAAATGCTAGATCCCCGATCGTCCCAACTGGGCTCCACTACTGATCATCAGGAAAAGAAACATAGTAACGACCACGTTCCTCATCGAACTCCCACTTGAGCTCGGTTGCGTCATCTGCACTGGCATCGTCGGCACCTGCAACTGTTTGGTAGAATCTGTGAGTCACGAGGACTCAGCAATCTCACACCCGCGAGATCAAGACTATTTAAGATTATAGGAAAGGATGGTGTAATGAGGTGGAGCTGCAGCAAGCACTAAGCATATATGGTGGCTAACACACGCAAATGAGAGCGAGAAGAGAAGCAACATAACGGTCAAGAAGCTAGAAATGATCAAGAAGTGATCCTGAAACTACTTACGTTCATGCATAACTCAAACCGTGTTCATTTCCCGAACTCCGCCGAGAAGAGACCATCATGGCTACACACACGGTTGATGTATTTTAATTAAGTCAAGTGACAAGTTCTCTACAACCGGACATTAACAAAAACCCATCTGCCTCATAACCGCGGGCATGGCTTTCGAAAGATAATACCCTGCAGGGGTGTCCCAACTTAACCCATTATAAGCTCTCACGGTCAACGAAGGATAAACCTTCTCCCAGGAAGACCCGATCAGTCTCGGAATCCCGGTTTACAAGACATTTCGACAATGGTAAAACAAGACCAGCAAAGCCACCCGAATGTGCCGACAAATCCCGATAGGAGCTGCACATATCTCGTTCTCAGGGCACACCGGATAAGCGAAGCGTACAGGTACCAACATAACCCAAGTTGCCATGGGACGGTCCCGCACGGTGCTCTAGTTTGGACCAGCACTCAGAGGAACACTGGCCCGGGGGTTTAAATAAAGATGACCCTCGGGCTCGCGGAAACCCAAGGGAAAAAGGCTTAGGTGGCAAATGGTAAAACCAAGGTTGGGCCTTGCTGGAGGAGCTTTATTCAAGGCGAACTGTCAAGGGGGTCCCATAAATCACCCAACCGCGTAAGGAACGCAAACTCAAGGAGCATAATACCGGTATGACGGAAACTAGGGCGGCAAGAGTGGAACAAAACACCAGGCATAAGGCCGAGCCTTCCACCCTTTACCAAATATATAGATGCATTAATTAAATAAGAGATATTGTGGTATTCCAAAATATCCATGTTCCAACATGGAACAAACTTCATCTTCACCTGCAACTAGCAACGCTATAAGAAGGGCTGAGCAAAAGCGGTAACTTAGCCAAACAACGGTTTGCTAGGAAAGCATGGTTAGAGGCTTGACATGCCAATATGGGAGGCATGATATAGCAAGTGGTAGGTAGCGCATCATAGCAATAGAACGACAACTAGAAAAGCAAAGATAGAAGTGATTTCGAGGGTATGGTCATCTTGCCTGCAAGGTTCTCAGAGTTGTCCAAAACTTGATCCTCGTAAGCGTACTCAACAGGTTCCTCGTTCACGAACTCGTCTCCCGGCTCTACCCAAAAGAAGAACACAAGCAACGGAACCACAATCAAACACGGGAAATGCACAAGGAACATGATGCAATACATGAATGATATGCAAGATATGATATGCGATGCATATGCGTGCTCCAAAAGAAACAAAATGATGAACAAGGCAGTAACTTGACAAACCAAGCATGCCACTAGAAATATGAGATGATTTCGTTCGAAAACAATATAAAGATCACCGGAAACGGATGCACGGTTTGCAAATGGCAAGCACAACAAGAATGACACGAATCTGTGATTAACAGCATGATAGCACTTAGAATGCAACAAGAAACTATGCTACAGCACCCCAACACAGGAACAAAGCATATGAAAGTAATCTACAGGAGATTCTTTTCAACAGATGAACACTGAGCTACGGCTATATCACACCACAACAGGTTCAAACAAGCATGGCAAAAGTGCAAAAGATATCAGTTTCACAGACTTGGTGAAATTACTGGACATGGCTGAAACAGCATCAGGTAGCAATGTTCAGAGCACAAAATCAACATGCTACAGGAAATTAACATAGCAAAAAAAGGCATGGCATGAAACTACTGAATGCAAAGAACAAAAGTCCCTTACTGACCATGAGCCAAAAAGGAACAGAAGATATGATGGCAACCATGTAAACATAGCAAGTTTCGTTAACAGGTTTCAGACTTGGCAGAAAACAGAGCATGGCAGAAACAGTAATATGAAGGCATCTTGGTGAGCTTGATGCACTCGCCACAAAGCAATGCATGACAAAACAAGCATACCTACAGCAAGATGGCATGTTTGACAAGCATACCCCGTACGTAGCGCATACTATTTTTGGTACGGAACACATTTTCCACTTGTCGATAACATGCAGCCCAGTGATGAAGGCCCAATAGAGGAGCCCATAATTAACTGGAAGGGAGGCTCTCATATGAATCCGTCCCAGGTGCATGCTCATGGTCCCCTAAACATAAATAAGTAAATAAATAAATAAAGCTAAATGCTCATGCACCTGTTCTTTAAATTTACGATTTGAAAAGTCAAATTTTAACCGAAGGATATTATTTCCTATGAGAGTGTCATTACATTCAGTCGATATTATTCTTAGGCAAAGATAGTGACCAGTCTTTTTTCTCCCACCATTTTCTTCCTACAACCAGCGGACCCATGCAAATCATAGCCAACGTCATAAATAGTTCGGGTCCATTATTAATTTTCGATAAGAATGCCCAACCCAGCCTAACACATTGGTGACACCACTTTATCCCAGGGCTTCTGAATGTGCTTGGCTTCACACCTCAAGAAGAAAATTCTCTCAAAAACCCGCAAAAAGAAAAAGGTGCTCCGCGGCATTTTAAAGTAAGTTTTAGCTATATAAAATTAATCCTTATAATCCAGCATAATGAGTTTTTGGGTCTGACCGGTCCAGCCGCCAAAACCAAACCTGCACCAGCGGGAGCGCTTGTTCCCGCCTTCTACGGCTGGTTGCGCTCTCGTGCATGCATCACCGCCATGTCGTACACTAAAATGCTGGCCAGGCAATCCCTTTACTCCCCCCGACATCATATTCTTCTCCGGCGACGGCAGCCTACCCCGCACCAGAACCAGTGAACCCTCGTACTCCCCTCCGCCTACGGCCATACCGCCGCATGTTCCCTGGCTCCTGTTCATTCCCGTCCAAGGCCTCACCGACGTTCTCTGCCTTGGTGCGCTCGCAGTGGCGCCGCCGTCCGACCCTATCAACATAGTGAATCAGAGAGGACTGTAGTTGTGAGTATGATAGTACGGACCCACCAGGTCCACTCTCGAACACAAGCAAGCGCCTCTTTACTACTCAGATGCACCCCTCATTTTTTTACTCTAATCCACCCTGCTGATGTCTGGGACCCACATCATTGTCAACTATAGTCAATTAACGACATAATTGCACAAGCTTTTTTTAGGAATTGTTCAGAGGAGCAGGCTATAAACGGGGTTGTGCGGTCTCTGTGGCCCGTCTAACAACATGACCAGCCCGACAGTTTTTTATTTGGGAAAATAGGTAGCCCACTATTTCTTTTTGAAGAATACCCAAACTAGGCCTATTTGTTTTCTCTGACTTACTGGTCTGCAAATCTTTTAAGACGAGGAGGGATGTATTCTGGCCTGGCTAGAGAGTATGGGCAGTATGTCTTAAAAGTAATATGAAAGGGGTTGCAAATTCCAAAAAAAATAGCAAATGGGCAATTAGTTTCATTTTTTGTTTTTTTCTTCACTGATATTTTATACTTCATTGGATTTTAACATAACATAGTACTACTTTATTTTTAAATTTGTTTTAGTATGGCTACTAATTTTTGGATTAAAAATATTTTGTTCCGCAGCAAAAAATATGTGAATTTTTAACATTTCACATATTTTTTAGTTCAAAATTTTAAGCCTGGTACTGACCAGAAAATGGGCAGCAATTCTAAAAATGGAAAATGGGCTACAATAAATTCCATATGAATAGCAAATGGGCTGTAAATTATAAAAATAATAGCAAATGGGCAATACACGCCACAGATTTCGAGGCTGACTTGTTTACGCAAGGCTTTGTCAACTTATAGTCAACACACGATTCTAGCAGCAGTGATTGTTGGATGTCCATCCAACGGCCGACGTGCTTCTTCAATATCTGATCTTCCTGCTCCAGCCGCCTAAACCAGCGCCGGTGGGACTGCCTGCTCCCTCCTCTTGTGGCTGGCTGTGACGCCGCGCAGGCTTCACCGGCCCACCCTACTCCCTCCGCTGGCCTGGTTATCCCTCTACCCACCCGCACCTCCTGTTATTCTCTAGTGATGGTAGCCTCACGTCGTAGCCGAACCAGTCAACCGTCATACTCTACTCAGCGTGGGCATCCACTTCTATGTCTTCGCGGGCTCCGAGTCATTCCATTCCTAGGCCTCATTGTCGTCCACCGCGTTGGTGCTCTAGGCGCGGCGTGCTCAACGTGGTCAACATTCAACAAACGACAGCCATTGGAATAGGGATGTACGTCGAGAGGCTGACAGTAGGGACCCCCATGGTCCATGGCCGCACGCAAGCAACTTCCTCCTTATTACACGAAAAAAAATGATTCCTCCCACTCACATCTTGGGCGTAGCAGTTCGGAGGCTGACCTGTAGGCCTACTAAGTTGACGCATACGCGAGGCTTTGAACTTAGTCAACAAACGATTCTAGCAGCAGTGACCGTTGGATTTTAATCGAACGGTCCTGTTGCTTCTTCAATCTCTGATCTTCTTGCACTAGCCGCCCAAACCAGCGCCCACGGGACCGCCTGCTCCTGCCTCTAGTGGTCGGTTGTGCTGCCGCGCAGGCCTCACTGCCCCACCCTACTCCCACCGCTGGCCAGGCCATCCCTCTGCTCACCCACACCCCCTGTTATTCTGCGGTAACGGCAGCCTCACACCACAGCCAAACCAGTCAACCCTCGTACTACCCTCCGCGTGTTTCCAGGCTCCACGTCGTTCCCTGCCTCACCGTCGTCCACCGCCTCGGTGCTGTCCGCGCGGCATGGTCAACACGGTCAACAAACGACAGCCATCAGAAGAGGATTGTATGTGGAGAGGCTGACAGCTGGGTCCATGGCCGCATGCAAGGAAGTGCCTCCTTATTACGCGCAAAATAATGATTCCTCCACCTGATAGCTCGGACCCATCGGAAGGCCCTCTGTTTTCCATGAAAAAAACGTTCCCCCTGACAGCTGGGACCCACCGATTGTACCTTCACACAGAAGGAAGTGCCTTCTTACCCCCTGACAGCTAGGACCCACCAGGTTGAAGCGAAGGTAGCGTTATCTATCTGGCTGCGAACGTGTACGTACATAGCGGTCAGTTGATCTCTCTGCAGCGACGTACCGTGGCCGAGTAAGGAGCAGCACGTGTTGAAGTAGAGGCGCCAATGTAGCATGTCACGCAGTCCCATCTATATCGTGTACACGTACGTACAGCCACGCTGCAAGATAGTAAATACGGCTATGTACGTACATACAGGCGGGGTTTCTAATGCGTACAGTGACGACGTCCTGTTCATCGGCAACCAACCGGCTGGGTCAGAACAGAGTAAACAACGTCGCGTGTTCATCGAGAGCCAACCGGCTTGGACGGAACAGCCAAAACGAGCTCTGGCGTACCGCAGAACGGAGGAAATGGCCTTCTGTTCCACTACGTACGGTCGAAACAGGGTCCTGTTCATCGAGAAGGGTCTGGCGTACCGCAGAACGGAGGAAACGGACTTGTGTTTGAGTGCTTACGGTCGAAACGGGGTGCTGTTGATCGGGAGGGGTGTGGCTAACCCAAAATGGAGGAAACGGACTTGTGTTGGAATGCCTACGGTCGAAATGGGGTCCTGTTCATCGGGAGGGGTGTGGCGTACCACAAAACGGGACTCCATGATATGTCTCCAACATATCTATAAGTTTTGATTGTTCCATCCTATTATATTATCTGTTTTGGATGTTTTATATGCATTATTATGCTATTTTATATTATTTTGGGGACTAACTTACTAACCTAGAGCCCAGTACCAGTTTCTGTTTTTCCTTGTTTTTGAGTTTCGCAGAGAAGGAATATGAAACGGAGTCCAAACGAAATAAAACTTCATGATGATTTTTCTTGGACCAGAAGACACCCGGTGGACTTGGAGTCCAAGCCAGAAGAGCAACGAGGCGGCGACAAGGGTGGAGGGCGTGCCCTAGGGGGGCACCCCCTGCCTTGTGCCCTCCTCGGGGATCCCCTGACCTAACTCTTCGTCCTATATATTCACATATATTCCAAAACCCTCACAGCGAGCCACAAAAATACTTTTCCGCCGTCGAAACCTTCTGTTCTTGTGAGATCCCATCTTGGGGCCTTTTTCGGCATCCTGCCGGAGGGGGATTTGATCACGGAGAGCATCTACATCAACCCTATTTCCCTTCCGATGAAGCGTGAGTAGTTTACCACAAACCTACAGGTCCATAGCTAGTAGCTAGATGGCTTCTTCTCCATCTTTGATTACCAATACCATGTTCTCCTCGATGTTCTTGGAGATCTATCCGATGTAATCTTCTTTTGTGGTGTGTTTGTCGAGATCCGATGAATTGTGGATTTATGATTAGCTTATATATGAATATTATTTGAATCATCTCTGAATTCTTATATGCATGATTTGATATCTTTGTATTTCTCTTCAACTTATCGGTTTGGTTTGGCCAACTAGATTGGTTTTTCTTGCAATGGGATAGGTGCTTAGCTTTGGGTTCAATCTTGCATGATTTCACCGAGTGACAAAGTAGGGGTAGCGAGACACGTATTGAATTGTTGCCATCGAGGATAAAAGATGGGGCTTTCATCATATTGCTTGAGTTTATTCCTCTACATCATGTCGTCTTACTTAAGGTGTTACTCCGTCTTTATGAACTTAATACTCAAGATGCATGCTGGATAGTGGTCGATGTGTTGAGTAATAGTAGTAGATGCAGGCAGGAGTCAGTCTATTTGACATGGACGTGATGCCTATATGCATAATCATTGCCTTGGATATCATCATAACTTTGCGCTTTTCTATCAATTGCTCGACGGTAATTTGTTCACCCACCGTATTATTTGCCTTCAAGACAGAAGCCTCTATTGAAACCTATGGCCCCCGGGTCTATTTTCCATCATATTCGTTACTTATCTACTATTTTGCAATCTTTTATTTTCAGATCTATAAACCAAAGAACCCAGAAATATTTTATCTTTTATTTAGTTTTATCTATCTCTGTCAGATCTCACCTTTGCAAGTTACCGTGAAGGGATTGACAACCCCTTTATCGCGTTGGGTGCAAGTGTTTGATTGTTTGTGTAGGTGCATCTATTGGGACTTGCACGTTTCTCCTACTGAATTGATACCTTGGTTCTTAACTGAGGTAAATACTTATCTCTACTGTGCTGCGTAACCCTTTCCTCTTCAAGGAAAAAACCAACGCAAGCTCAAGAAGTAGCAGGAAGACTTTCTGGCGCCGTTGCCGGGGAGATCTACGTCAAGCCTACCAAGTACCCATCATAAACTCTCATCTCTTGCATTACATTAGTTGCCATTTGCTTCTCATTTTCCTCTCTCCCACTTCTAAAAAGGTTTTCAGAAATATACAAAAAGATTTTCCTTTTATATTCGCCCTTCTTCCGTTCGTCTTTTCATTTGCCTTTTGTTTGCTCGTGTGCTAGATCGTTTGATTTGCTCTGATGGCTAATCCTCCTACCATTGCTAGCACTGCCGAGAGTGAAGTTCTTAATTTTAAGCAAAAAGAAGGAGAAAATTTAAAAGATGCTTGGTATAGAATTTGCAATGCTCAAAATAGATCTACTCGTAAGCAACTACTACTTTCTCCTTGGAAATTTTTATGTGGGTGTTACTCGTTGGAATAGATATGTTCTAGATACCATTACCGGGGGAAATTTCTTGGGAAGCCACACTTTTGATGCTTATAATGCTATGATAGATTTGGTAGGCTCACCACCTCTTATGGTTAATGAAACTGTTTTTACTTTAGAACATGTGATGCAAAGGATTGATATTATCAAGAATAAAATTGCTACCGCAGATCTTATTGAAAACTTGGATAAAAAGATTCATAATCATATTACTCAATATGGATCAAAGGTAGGAGTTGCTTTGAAGAATCTTAAGGAAAAAGAACCCATAGTTAATGAAAACTTGGATCAAGGTTCCACTAGGATTGATAAGTTGGAGAATATTATTACTAACTTGGGTTCCGCTTTTTCCTTCCGTTAAATACCCCAAATTTTCCTTCCACCAAAGCTGCTAAGTTTGTTTATCTTCTTAAAAACAGAGGTGAATCATCTAGTGGGGAAAATGAAGATCTTAAGATGATAAATGTTCACCCTCGTTTTGCCAATATCATAAGGGAACCTTTTGTTACGAATGAATTTCTTGATTTCCTACCAAGGAGTGTGATTATAGATAAAACTAAAGAACCTCCTATAAGGTCCAAAGGTGTAATTGAGGAATTGCATACCAAAGATGACAACACCTAGATCTATGTTTTTATGCCTAGCTAAGGGCGTTAAATAATAGCGCTTGTTGGGAGGCAACCCAATTTTATTTTTGTTCTTGCTTTTTTGGTTATGTTTTTCAATAAATTTTTCATCTAGCCTCTGGTTAGATGTGTTTTTATGTTTAGTTAGTGTTTGTGCCAAGTAAGACCTTTGGGATGGCTTACGGTGATAGTTAAACTGATCTTGCTGAAAATAGAAACTTTTGCGCCCGGTAAAATAATTCTCATTTTTAACAGAAGCGCGATAAAATACTGATTATTTTTACACAAGATTTAGATACAAATTGCATCTGTTGTCCTAATTTTGCAGAATTTTCGGAGTTACATAAGTATTCAAAGTTTACAGATTGCTACAGACTGTTCTGATTTTGACAGATTCTGTTTTCTATGTGTTGTTTTCTTATTTTGATGAATCTATGTGTAGTATCGGGGGGTATGAACCATGGAGAAGTTGGAATATAGTAGATATTACACCAATATAAATAAAGAATGAGTTCACAACAGTACCAAAAGTGGTGATTTATTTTCTTATACTAACAGATCTCATGAGTTTTCTGTTGAGTTTTGTGTTGTGAAGTTTTCAAGTTTTGGGTAAAGATTTCATGGACTATGGAATAAGGAGTGGCAAGAGCCTAAGCTTGGGGATGCCCAAGGCACCCCAAGGTAATATTCAAGGACAACCAAGAGCCTAATCTAGGGGATACCCTGGATGGCATCCCCTCTTTCGTCTTTGTCTATCAGTAAATTTACTTGAGGCTATATTTTTATTCACCACATGATATGTGTTTTGCTTGGAGCGTCTTGTATGATATGAGCTTTGCTTTTAGTTTGCCACAATCATCCTTTCTGTACACACCTTTTGAAAGGGACACGCATGAATCGTGATTTATTAGAATACTCTATGTGCTTCACTTATATCTTTTGAGCTAGGCAATTTTGCTCTAGTGCTTCACTTATATGTTTTTAGAGCACGACAGTGGTTTTATTTTATAGAAATTGTTGGACTCTCATGCTTCACTTATATTATTATGAGAGTCTCTCTAAACAGCATGGTAATTTGCTTTGGTTATGAATTTAGTCCTAATATGTTGGGCATCCAAGAGGGATATAATAAAAACTTTCATATAAAGTGCATTGAATACTCTGTGAGGTTTGATTCCTTAGGATTGTTTTGAGATATAAAGATGGTGATATTAGAGTCATGCTAGTGAGTAATTGTGGATTGGGGGAAAAACTTGTGTTAAAGTTTGTGATTCTCGTAGCATGTACGTATGTTGAACCGTTATGTGATGAAGTCGGAGCATGATTTATTTATTAATTGTCTTCCTTATGAGTGGCAGTCGGGGACGAGCAATGGTATTTTCCTACCAATCTATCCCCCTAGGAGCAAGTGTGTAGTACTTTGGCTCAATGACTAATAGATTTTTGCAATAAGTATGTGAGTTCTTTATGACTAATGTTCAGTCCATGGATTATACGCACTCTCACCCTTCCACCATTGCTAGCCTCTCTAGTACCACGCAAGTTTCGCCGGTGCCTTACACCCACCTTATACCTTCCTCAAAATAGCCACCATACCTACCTATTATGGAATTTCCATAGCCATTCCAAGATATATTTCCATGCAACTTCCGCTGTTCCGTTTTATTATGACAGGCTCCATCATTGTCATATTGCTTTGCATGATCGTAAGATAGCTAGCATGATGTTTACATGGCTTGTCCGTTTTTTGATGTCATTTGCTACGCTAGATCATTGCACATCCCAGTACACCGCCGGAGGCATCCATATAGAGTCATATTTTGTTCTAAGTATCGAGTTGTAAGTAAATAAAAGTGTGATGATCATCATTATTAGAGCATTCCCATGTGAAGAAAGGATGATGGAAGCTATGATTCCCTCACAAGTTGGGATGAGTCTCCAGACTTTACAAAAAATAAAACAGGCCAAAGAAGCCCACCAAAAAAAGGCGGAGAAAAGAAGAAAAAGAGAAAAGAGAGAAGGGGCAATGTTACTATCATTTTTCCACACTTGTGCTTCAAAGTAGCACCATGATCTTCATGATAGAGAGTCTCCTGTGTTGTCACTTTCATATACTAGTATTAATTTTTCATTATAGAACATGGCTTGTATATTCGAATGATGGGCTTCCTCAAATTGTCGTAGGTCTTCGTGAGCAAGCGAGTTTGATGCACACCCACTAAGTTTCTTTTTGAGCTTTCATAGACTTATAGCTCTAGTGCATCCGTTACATGGCAATCCCTACTCACTCACATTGATATCTGTTGATGGGCATCTCCATAGCCCGTTGATACACTTAGTTGATGTGAGACTATCTCCTTCTTTTTGTCTTCTCCAAAACCATGATATTCTATTCCACCAATAGTGCTATATCCATGGCTCATGCTCATGTATTGCGTGAAAGTTGAAAAAGTTTGAGAACACCAAAAGTATGAAACAATTGCTTGGCTTGTCATCGGGGTTGTGCATGATTTAATACTTTGTGTGATGAAGATGGAGCATAGCCAGACTATATGATTTTGTAGGGATAACTTTCTTTGGCCATGTTATTTTGAGAAGACATGATTGCTTTATTAGTATGCTTGAAGTATTATTGTTTTTATGTCAATATTAGACTTTTGTTTTGAATCTTATGGATCTGAACATTCATGCCACAATGAAGAAAATTACATGGATAAATATGTTAGGTAACATTCCACATCAAAAATTCTGTTTTTATCATTTACCTACTCGAGGACGAGCAGGAATTAAGCTTGGGGATGCTTGATACGTCTCCAACGTATCTATAATTTTTGATTATTCCATGCTATTATATTATCTGTTTTGGATGTTTTATATGCATGATTATGCTATTTTATATTATTTTTGGGACTAACTTATTAACCTGGAGCCCAGTGCCAGTTTCTATTTTTCCTTGTTTTTGACTTTCACAGAAAAGGAATATCGAACGGAGTCCAAACGGAATAAAACTTCACGATGATTTTTCTTAGACCAGAAGACACCCAGAGGAGTTGGATTCCAAACCACAAGAGCCACGAGGGGGCGGCAAGGGTGGAGGGCGCGCCCTAGGGGGGGCCCTTCCTTGGGGCCCCCTCGGGGATCCCCTGACCTACCTCTTCGTCCTATATATTCACATATATTCCAAAACCCTCAGAGCAAGCCACAAAAATACTTTTCTACCGCCGCAACCTTCTGTTCCTATGAGATCCCATCTTGGGGCCTTTTCTGGCATCCTGCCGGAGGGGGGTTCCATCATGGAGGGCATCTACATCAACCCTATTGCCCTTCAGATGAAGTGTGAGTAGTTTACGTCAGACCTACGTGTCCGTAGCTAGTAGCTAGATGGCTTCTTCTCTCTATTTGATTCTCAATACCACGTTCTCCTCGATGTTCTTGGAGATCTATCCGATGTAATCTTATTTTGCGGTGTGTTTGTCGAGATCCGATGAATTGTGGATTTATGATCAGCTTATCTATCAATATTATTTGAATCTTCTCTGAATTCTTATATGCATGATTTGATATCTTTATATTTCTCTTCGAATTATCGATTTGGTTTGGCCAACTAGATTGGCTTTTCTTGCAATGGGAGAGATGCTTAGCTTTGGGTTCAATCTTGCGTGATTTCACCCAGTAACAAAGTAGGGGTAACGAGACACGTATTGAATTGTTGCCATCGAGGATAAAAAGATGGGGCTTTCACCATATTGCTTGAGTTTATTCCTCTACATCATGTCGTCTTACTTTAGGATTTACTCCGTCTTTATGAACTTAATACTCTAGATGCATGCTGGATAGCGCTTGATGTGTGGAGTAATAGTAGTAGATGCAGGCAGGAGTCGGTCTACTTGACACAGACGTGATCCCTATATGCATAATCATTGCTTTGGGTATCGTCATAACTTTGCGCTTTTCTATCAATTGCTTGACGGTAATTTGTTCACCCACTGTATTATTTGCCTCCAAGAGAGAAGCCTCTAGTGAAACCTATGGCCCCCGGGTCTATTTTCCATCATATTTGTTTTCGATCTACTATTTTGCAATCTTTTATTTTCAGATCTATAAACCAAAAAACCCAAAAATATTTTATCTTTTATTTAGTTTTATCTATCTCTATCAGATATCACCTTTGAAGTGACCGTGAAGGGATTGACAACCCCTTTATCACGTTGGGTTCAAGAGTTTGATTGTTTGTGTAGGTGCATCTATTGGGGACTTGCGTGTTTCTCCTACTCGATTGATACCTTTGTTCTTAACTGACGGAAATACTTATCTCTACTGTGTTGCATCACCCTTTCCTCTTCAAGGGAAAAACCAACGCAAGCTCAAGAGGTAGCACTCCACGGGCTACTGTTCATCCACCGTATACTGCCTCGCTCCAGCCTCCACAGGGGTATTGTTCATCCATTGCCGACTTCCTCCAGCCTCCACCTGCTACTGTTAACCCACCGTCGACTTCCTCCAGCCTCCACCAGCTACTATTGATCCACGGGGTCCTGTTCATCCAACCTCCATCGGCTACTGTTCAACCAGCCCTCCACAGGGTCCTGTTCATCCACCATCCACCGGCTACTGTTCATGGAGCCTCCACGTGGTCCTGTTCATCCACCCTCCACCGGCCTCCTCGATTGGGGTCCTGTTCATCCAGCGGCAACAGCCTCTACTACCACGGGGTCCTGTTCATCCAACCCCCACCGGGAACTGTTCATCCAACCCCCAACAACAGTCATTGTTCAGCAAGAGGCAGCAGGTTCGACCGGCTTCAGTTAGCAGCAGTAGCAAAGGAATCGTTCGGGTTCAGTTACAACCAGGGATCGATCGCCCGGGTTTAGTAACGTAGCTAGTGCAATCGCTCGGGTTCAGTAAGTGAACGCCTCGTTCGGGTTCAGATAGAGCCCACCGCCTTGCACACACGCGTGTACATGTACAAGAGAAACACGCAATCCCTCTGTGCATCGCTCGGCCCCGACCGCCCACCATAACCGGGAACTCCCCAAAATTTTCCTCGCCCTCGCTTCTACCATAATTTTTTCTGTCATGGACGGCCCAAAGAATGTCATGCAGGTGCGTCTCCGGCCCACCCAGGACAAAAAAGCCCATTTTTTGTCATGATTTTTTGTCATAGAAGTAGAAGCCCACCACATCTATGATGATATTGGGTTTTGTCACAATTATCGTCATAGAAGTGTCATAAGCATGACAGAATTTTTTTTCATTCAGTCCAAAATGTCACAGATTTGTCTTTTTTAGTGTGTATTGCCATGTCTTGCTTTGTGATGTATTTGATTGGTCTATTATTTATTGTGTTCCCCGTCCATTACTTCTTTTCCGGTAGACCCCCAAGACCGTTGTTGATTCGGTGATCGACTACTTCGCCTTCGAGGGTCCATATCTGTCAGCAGAGCTTCCAGGCAAGCAAAAACCCCTTGATCATTCCGATGTCACCCATTCCATTCTCTCTCATGCTTGCATTAGATTTTGCTATTGTACTTGATTGCTCCTATTCTGATTCATAGCCTGCTTTTGTAACCTGCTCTTGTACATTACCTGCTTATCCTAAACTACTTAGTATAGGTTGGTTACTGATCCATCAGTGGCCCCTCACATTGTCCCTGTTGCCCCCGCTTTATGACCGATGACTCGACCAACGAGATCGATGTCTAGAGCCCGACACATCACATCACCCCCTCCCCTTAGTTGTATGACTCTGTAGAGCTACTATCAAGTGCCGAGGGTGATACCTCGTATAGCACTTCTGATGTTAACTCTGTAGTTTAGCTAATCGGTCGTGGTCTTCGAGGGTGATTCTTCTTCACCACTCCCGATAATGCCTCTGTCGTGCAACCCCTCAAGTGTGGACCATTGAGGGTGATTCCTCCAAGTCCACCTTGACGGTTACATCGAGTGGGAATCCAGCGAGGGTGATTCCTCGGGTTCCCCCCTTGTTGTTTTGGACACACAATTACTTTAACGTTACCACTGAACAATGTTGAAGTCGGCTCGGCCCTGAGGGGTACCCACGAGTTGATGTGTAGTCGGGTTGACATGGAGGGTACCCGCGATATTTCTACGTGGCTCGGCCGGGTAGTCCGGGCCCTTGCCGTAAGTCCACAAGATGGGGCGACGGGGTCACATGATCGTGAGTCTCTGCTTGTTACCACGTGCTCCCAAGCCACTAACGAGATTGGGTATTTGATCTGAGTTGGCCACTGGCCTATACGCACTAACCACCACGCGGGAACAGTTATGGGCACTCGACGTTGTAGTATCAGCCGAAGCCTTCTGGACGTCAGCGACTGAGCGACGCGTGCCGAGGTGGACCGCGTAAAGCACCCTCCTTTGTAATGGAGGTTGCCAGGTCTGCTCACTAGCCGCCCACGCAACATGCAGTAGTGCAAAGGGCGATGGGCGCAAGACCCCTGCGCGCTTAGGATTTAGACCAGCGTGCTGACCTCTTTGTTGGGCCTAGGTAGGGCTGCGACGTGTTGATCTTCCGAGGCCAGGCATGACCCAGGAAAATGTGTCCAGCCAGAGTGATCGAGCGTGTTGGGTAATGTGGTGCACCCCTGCAGGGAAGTTAATCTATTCGAATAGCCGTCTCCACGGTAATAGGATGACTTGGAGTTGTATTCCGATCTTTACAACTAGAACTGGTTACTGAGATGTGGATTGGATACGATGGCTCCAGGATTTCTTTCTCGCAGGGAGTCAAGAAAGGATCTCTGGGTGTTAATGCTACAACATGCTTGCTAATTATAAAATGTTATTATGTACTCTTCTAAATGCTGCAAGATGGTGGCTTCAAGAAGATGCAAGTCTTCGATAGGCTAGGCTTTCCCCTCTATTCTCGCATTCTGCAGTATAGTCCACATATACAGCCCCTTTCCTTTGATACCAGTGCATATGTAGTGTAGATCCTTGCTTGCGAGTACTTTGGATGAGTATTCACGGTTGTTTTGCTCCCCTTTTTCCACCTCTTTCCATTCTTCTTGGATGCTGCAACTAGATGGTGGAGCCCAGGAGCTAGATGCTACCGCCGATGACTACTACTACCCCAACGGAGCCTACTACTACGTGGAGACCGTCGACGACCAGGAGTAGTTAGGAGGCTCCCAGGCAGGACGCCTTCCTTTTCAATCGTTGTTGATGTTTGTGCTAGCCTTCTTAAGGAAACCCTGTCTAACTTATGTCTGTACTTAGATATTGTTGCTTCTGCTGACGATTGTTTATTCGAGCTTATGTATTCGAGCCCTCGAGGCCCCTGGCTTGTAATATAAAGCTTGTATTATTTTACTTTGTGTCTAGAGTTGTGTTCTGATATCTTCCCGTGAATCCCTGATCTTGATCGTACACATTTGCGTCTATGATTGAATCGGGGGCATCACAATTTTCCTCCCACTAAGATCATCTACCTTAGGAACGATATAATGAATTTTAAGCAACTTGTTCGTGAACATGTTGCACAATCTTGGGAGAGGATGAAATTGATGATAAGAAATTGCCCGACTCATGGTTTAAGTTTATGGATGATCATGCAAAAAAAATATGCCGGATTGAATTTTGCATCTATAAATCTTTTAGATTCTACCGCGGGAGGTACTTTTATGGAAATTGCGTTAGGAGAATCTACTAAACTCCTCAGTAATATTATGGCAAATTACTCTCAATGGCATACCGAAAGATCTTCTACTAGTAAAAAAGTGGATACGATTGAAGAGATTAATACTTTGAGTGGAAAGATGGATGAACTTATGAAATTGATTGCTAGTAAGAGTGCTCCTATTGATCCTAATGATATGCGTTTTTCCACTTTGATTGAGAATAATAATGAACCGATGGATGTGAATTTTGTTGGTAGGAACAATTTTGGTAATAACACATATAGAGGTAATTTCAACCCTAGGCCGTTTCCTAGTAATTCCTCTAATAATTATGGTAATTCCTACATCAATTCTTATGGTAATTATAATGAAATACCCACTGATCTTGGAAAAAATATTAAAGATCTCATTTATTCTCAAAAAAATCAGTGCTAGGGTTGAAGAAAATTGCTTAAGATTGATGATTTGGCTAGGAACGTTGATAGAATTTCTCATGAGATTGATTCTTTTAAGATTAGATCTATTCCACCCAAGATTGATATTAATGAATCTCTAAAAGCTATCCAAGTTTCTATTAATGAAAGTAGGGAAAGAACTGCTAGGATGTGTGCTAAGAGAGATTGGTTTGTAAAAGCATGTCCTTCTAGTTTTTGTGATAATAATGGTGAAGATCTTAAAGTGATTGGTGTGACTCCTATTGAATCTTTGTTTCCCAATATAAATCTTGATAAAGATGGACTATAGATGAGTCAACTTTAGCTAGAAGGCGTCCTAATAATTTGGAGGGTGAATATCTTAATGAAAAAATTGATAAAAGTGGGATTGGAGAGGTCAAAACTTTAATTAGCGATGAACCCACTCTTTTGGATTTCAAGGACTTTAATTATGATAATTGTTCTTTATAGATTGTATTTCGTTGTCGCAATCCATGCTTAATTCACCTCATGCTTATAATCAAAATAAAGCTTTTACCAAACATATCGTTGATGTTATGATGAAATAATTTGAGGAAAAACTTGAATTGGAAGTCTCTATCCCTAGAAAGCTTTATGATGAGTGGGAACCTACTATTAATATTAAAATTAAAGATTATGAGTGCAATGCTTTGTGCGATTTGGGTGCTAGTGTTTCCACTATTCTGAAAACTTTATGTGATGTGCTCAGTTTTCATGAATTTGATTATTGTTCTTTGAATTTGCATCTTGCGGATTCCACCATTAAGAAACCTATGGGAAGGATTAATGATGTTCTTATTATTGCAAATAGGAATTAGGTGCCCATAGATTTTGTTGTGCTTGATATAGATTGCAATCGTACATGTCCTATATTCTTGGTAGACCTTTCCTTAGAATGATTGGTGCGCTTATTGATATGAAAGAAAGGAAACATTAGATTTCAATATCCGTTAAGGAGGGGCATGGAACACTTTCCAAGAAAGAAAATTAAGTTGCCATATGAATCTATTATGAGGGCCACTTATGGATTGCATACCAAACATGAAAATGCCTAGATCTATGTTTTATGCCTAGCTAGGGGTGTTAAACAATAGCGCTTGTTGGGACCCAATTTTTATTTTATGTTTTTTGTTGTTGGTTCTGTTTTTCAATAAATACACATTATTACCTCTGTAGAAGTTGTGTTTTGGTTCTTTAATTAGTGTTTGAGCCAAGTAAGACCTTTGCGATGGTCTATGGTGATAGTTGATTTAATCTTGCTGAAAAACAGAAACTTTTGCGCTCATTGCGAGAAATTAAAAAATCACAAAACGTGCTTTTGATCTGATTTTTTTACACTAAATTTACATACATATTTCCTAAATTTTCCTACTTTTTCAGAATTTTTGGAGTTACAGAAGTAAACAAAATTTCCAGAATACCAAACATTGTTCTATTTTTGACAGATTCTGTTTTCTCTGCGTTGTTTGCTTATTTTGATGAATCTATGGGTAGTATCGGGGGGTATGAACCATGGAGAAGTTGGAATACATTATATATTACACCAATATAAACTTAGAATGAGTTCACAACAATAACTAAAGTGGTGATTTATTTTATTATGCTAACGGATCTTATGAGTTTTCTGTTGAGTTTTGTGTTGTGAAGTTTTCAAGTTTTGGGTAAAGATTTGATGGACTATGGAATAAGGAGTGGCAATATCCTAAGCTTGGGGATGCGCAAGGCACCCCAAGGTAATATTCAAGGACAACTAAGCATCTAAGCTTGGGGATGCCCCGGATGGCATCCCCTCTTTCGTCTTCAATCCATCGGTAAATTTACTTGAGGCTATATTTTCATTCACCACATGATATGTGTTTTGCTCGGAGCGTCTTGTATGATATGAGTCTTTGCTTTATATTTTTTCCACATTCATCCTTGCTGTACACACCTTTTGAGAGGGACAATATTTAATCGTGAATTTATTAGAATACTCCATGTCGGTGCAACAAGCCCTGGGTCTATTGCTCAGACTGTGCACAGGCACGGGGACGAGATTGAAGCAACAACCCAAGTCAGAGTACAAGGGATCAAGAGATTCGAAGGACCAACATGCGGATTAGAGGGACCAAGATCAAGCCAGAGAAGCAAGATATCATCAAGAGAAAGGCCTCCTTTGCCGGGCAGGTGAGCCCGGCAAAGGGGCGAGGCCACCCCAAGAAGAAGACGTCCCAGCAGGACCTGCCAGGACACATGGAGGCAAAACCACCTCACCAACCACTCCACCACGACCCACATCGTCGATCAGTGCGGTGTCAAGCCGCAGAGTGACTAAGTGGAAGCCATTCGCCACATGGGAGCCTCTCCCTACAGGAAAAACCCACAGATGACACCCGTCCTGCGACGTGTCAAGCAAGCAGGCGTGGAGCTGGCAAGATAGACCGGCAAGCCTTACCGGGCAACCAACGATGTGACGTTGAACGGTGCATTTAATGCACCTTGTCAGCCCGAAGAGTTAGGTATGATAGCACTGTTTGCTATCTTATCCATGCATAATGACTACTTTGCCATTGTGGTAATGATGACCCACAAGTATAGGGAATCTATCGTAGTCCTTTCGATAAGAGTGTCGAACCCAACGAGGAGTAGAAGGGGAAATGATAAGCGGTTTTCAGCAAGGTATTCTCTGCAAGTACTAAAATAAGCGGTAACAGATAGTTTTGTGATAGGATAATTTGTAACGAGCAACAAGTAACAAAAGTAAATAAAGTGCAGCAAGGTGGCCCAATCCTTTTTGTAGCAAAGGACAAGCCTGGACAACCTCTTATATAGAGAAAAGCGCTCCCGAGGACACATGGGAATTATCGTCAAGCTAGTTTTCATCACGTTCATATGATTCGCGTTCGGTACTTTGATAATTTGATATGTGGGTGGACCGGTGCTTGGGTACTCTTCTTACTTGAACAAGCATCCCACTTATGATTAACCTCTATTGCAAGCATCCGCAACTACAAAAAAAGTATTAAGGTAAACCTAACCATAGCATGAAACATATGGATCCAAATCAGCCCCTTACGAAGCAACGCATAAACTAGGGTTTAAGCTTCTGTCACTCTAGCAACCCATCATCTACTTATTACTTCCCAATGCCTTCCTCTAGGCCCAAATAATGGTGAAGTGTTATGTAGTCGACCTTCACATAACACCACTAGAGGATAGACAACATACATCTCATCAAAATATCGAACGAATACCAAATTCACATGACTACTAATAGCAAGACTTCTCCCATGTCCTCAGGAACAAACGTAACTACTCACAAAGCATATTCATGTTCATAATCAGAGGGGTATTAATATGCATAAAGTATCTGAACATATGATCTTCCACCAAATAAACAAACTAGCATCAACTACAAGGAGTAATCAACACTACTAGCAACCTACAGGTACCAATCCCAGGCTATGAGACAAGAATTGGATACAAGAGATGAACTAGGCACTACTAGGAAAAGGGCTATAGATGATATGGACACTAATGGCGCACCAGACATGTGGTGCGCCACTACTATATACTAATGGCGCACCATGTGTTGGTGCGCCATTAGTGTCCAAATACTAATGGCGCACCACATCCACGGTGCGCCACTAGTAACAATTTTTTTTTTCAAAACTAGTAATGGCGCACCAGGGGATAGTGCGCCATTACTAGTTAAATTAGTAATGGCGCACCACATCCACGGTGTGCCACTAGTAAAAAAAATTCAATTTTTATTTTTTTTCAAAACTAGTAATGGCGCACTGTGGGAGTGGTGCGCCATTACTAGTTGAACTAGT
>NC_057814.1:362501543-362518225 GCF_018294505.1 Triticum aestivum | reverse complement strand
ATAAGTTTCCCATGTGATATGTGGTCTAGTTGTTGGGAAAAATTACAAATATGAATTTCGACTTTATTTGCAAAATCTCTTTGGAATTTGTAAAATGGGCATAACTTTTCCATACGAACTTGGATTAAAAAGTTTTTTATATGAAAAATCATCTACTCGAAAAGTTACGGGGCTTTCAAGATCTAGAGGCAAAAAAATTAAAAA
This sequence comes from Triticum aestivum, assembly GCF_018294505.1. Taxonomy (NCBI): domain Eukaryota; kingdom Viridiplantae; phylum Streptophyta; class Magnoliopsida; order Poales; family Poaceae; genus Triticum; species Triticum aestivum. The sequence goes on along the minus strand of NC_057814.1, from coordinate 362,518,021 downwards.
AAATTCAAACTTACTATTGGCGCACCGTTTGCTAGGTGCGCCACTAGTAACAGAAAAAAAAATTGGTGTTGAATTTTTTTTTGGAATTTTTTTTCAAAAAATGATACGTAATATGACCGGGAAGTTTGAAATATTTTTCAAAATTTCATCATACTCATGAACATGAACAAAGTCCTAGACATCAACAAGGTTTAATAGGATTGATATGGTAGATATATCAACAAGTGCCTGTTAAGTGAGGTGGTGCTGGGGTTGGATAGAACTGTGAAGTTAAGCGTGCTCGGGCTGGAGTAGTATGAGGATGGGTGACCTTCCGGGAAGTTTGACTACTTAGTGCGATTTGACTTGAGATTAAGCATATTGACCCGAGATTAAGCCATAGTGACCCGAGATTAAGAAAAAAAATAAAAATAAAAAAAAAATCTGAAAAAATATTTGAAAAAAATTGTTACTAATGGCGCACTTCTATGTGGTGCGCCATTACTAAGTCAGATAGTAATGGCGCACGGCGTGATGCGCCATTAGTATACCAGATACTAATGGCGCACCAATGGTGCACCATTAGTATTTAATACTAGTGGCGTGGTACTAGTGGCGCACCAGTAGTGCGCCATTAGTAGGCAAAACTGGTGCGCCACTAGTAGGCCTTTTCCTAGTAGTGAGGGTTTGAGAGGAGATGGTGCTGGTGCTGGTGAAGATGTTGATGGAGATTGCCCTCTCCCGATGAGAGGAGCGTTGGTGATGACGACGGCGATGATTTCCCCCTCCCGAAGGGAAGTGTCCCCGGCAGAACAGCTCTGCCGGAGCCCTAGATTGGTTCCGCCAAGGTTCCGCCTCGTGGCGGCGGAGTCTCGTCCCGAAAGGTTGCTTATGATTTTTTCCTGGACGAAAGACTTCATATAGCAGAAAATGGCCACCGGAGAGCCAACAGGGAGCCCACGAGGCAGGGGGGCGCGCCCTGGGGGGTAGGGCGCGCCCCCACCCTCGTGGACAGGTGGTGGCCCCCTGACATATTTCTTCCGCTCAGTATTTTTTATTATTTCCAAAAATGACTTTCGTGGAGTTTCAGGACTTTTGGAGTTGTGCAGAATAGGTCTCTAATATTTGCTCCTTTTCCAGCCCAGAATTCCAGCTGCCGGCATTCTCCCTCCTTATGTAAACCTTGTAAAATAAGAGAGAATGGGCATAAGTATTGTGACATAACGTGTAATAACAGCCCATAATGCAATAAATATCGATATAAAAGCATGATGCAAAATGGACGTATCAACTCCCCCAAGCTTAGACCTCGCTTGTCCTCAAGCAGAAGCCGATAACGATAAATATGTCCACATGTTTAGAGGTAGAGGTGTCGATAAAATAAAATACGGACATGAGGGCATCATGATTATTCTCATAACAGCAACATATATGGATATTGTCATATGATTTATTATGCTCAAGTAATAATCAATTCACCATGCGAAGTATGAATCAGAAACTTTATCGAGAACTCACAAACTATAATCTCAGTCATTGAAGCAATTGCAATTTATCATAACATCAGAAAGAGTCCATGTCAGAGCTTTCTAGCAACTCCACATACTCAACTATCATTTAGTCTTTCATAATTGCTAACACTCACGCAATACTTGTGGTTACGGAGTTTTAATCGGACACAGAGAAAGATAGGGGCTTATAGTTTCGCCTCCCAACCTTTTACCTCAAGGGTAATGTCAACAATAGTAACTCATGCTGACTTACATCCAATTAGATATATCTATCAGGATCTTTCCAACACCCTGTGCTTGCCAAAGGATAAAATGTAAAAAAGTAAAGGTGAAGATCACCATGACTCTTGCATAAGGTAGAAGATAAAAATAAAAGACAGGCCCTTCGCGGAGGGAAGCAGAGCTTGCCATGCGCTTTCAGGGTTTGATGCACAAAATCTTAATGCGAAAGAATGTCACTTTATATTGCCACTTGTGATATGAACCTTTATTATGCAGTCCGTCGCTTTTATTTCTTCCACATCACAAGATCGTATAAAGCTTATTTCCTCCACACCAATCAATCATACATATTTAGAGAGCAATTTTTATTGCTTGCGCCGATGACAACTTACTTGAAGGATCTTACTCAATCCGTAGGTAGATATGGTGGACTCTCATGGCAAAACTGGTTTAAGGGTATTTGGAAGCACAAGTAGTATCTCTACTTGGTGCAAAGAATTTGGCTAGCAGGAGGGGGAAAGGCAAGTTCAACATGTTGGATGATCCATGACAATATACTTTATCTCAGATATAAGAAAACATAACCCATTATGTTGTCTTCCTTGTCCAACATCAACTCTTTAGCATGTCATATTTTAATGAGTGCTCCCAATCATAAAAGATGTCCAAGATAGTATATTTATATGTGAAACCTCTCTTTCTTTATTACTTCCTATTAATTGCAACGATGACCAAAACTATGTTTGCCAACTCCCAACAACTTTTAATCATCATACTCTTTCTATGTGAAGTCATTGCTCTCAATAAGATCAATATGATCTCTTTGTTTCTTTTTATTCTTTTCTCTTTTCTTTTATTCCCTCAAGATCATAGCAAAATAATCAAGCCCCATACTCAACACTAATCTTTATTATATATAGCTCACGGACTCGATTACATAGAGAGATCATAAAGCAAAACTCAAAACTAGATCATGCCATAAACTTTATTCTACTAGATCAAGATACTTCTAATAGGATCGAACTAAGAAAAACGGTAAAGATAGGAGATGGTGATACGATACCGGGGCACCTCCCCCAAGCTTGGCAGTTGCCAAGGGGAGTGCCCATACCCATGTGATTATATCTCCTTTGCTGGTGAAGGGATTGTTGATGATGTAGGCTTGTCGTCCATCTGCCAAGGCATAGGCTCACCATCATAGAAGGATGATCGAGTCTCTGGGATCCTTAAATCTGCAAACAAACTCATCCTTTTGAATCTATATTCATACTCACAGTTTTGGTTTTGCAGGTCATAGATTTGGGCTTGGAGGTGCTCGATTCTCTCGTGGAGCTTGAAGATGGCCTCCCCAATGTCCTTGGCATCCAGTTTGTGGTTGTTGGTGAACTCCGTGATCATTATGTGATTGGAGTCAAGTCCACGCTCCACCATCTCCTGGCACTTGAAAACTTGTTGCTCCATTGCTTCGAGCCTTGTCTCCACGCTTCCGGTCCTCCGTGGTCCCTCAACATCGCGGATGTGCAGCAACCCATCATGCATCTCAATGGTTTGAGGGTGTTGCAGCACCTCCGCGAGGTAGGGGTTGATGACCTTCTCGAAGAACTTGTCCTTGGGGGCACTTGGAGACATCATGATGATCTAGATCTGTCAGAAAAACAGCTCGAGACAAGAACAGAGGATATTTGCGTGATACAGGAGTCAAAACCTTCGGGAGATTATATAATGAATTTTTACCGACCAAAATACGTATCGTGCAAGAAAACGGAGTCCGGAGAGCACACGAGGTGCCCACGAGGTAGGGGGCGCGCCCTGTGGGGTAGGGCGCGCCCTCGACCCTCGTGGAGGCCTCGTGTCCTTCCCGGGCTGCTTCTTATTTTTCTATTTTTCAAAATATTACAAAACGGAGAAATATTGACATAAAAATTGTTTTGGAGTCGGTTTACTTACCGTACCACATACCTATTCCTTTTCGGAGTCTGAAACATTCCGGAAAATGTCCCTTATGTATTCCTCCGGGGTTACGTTTTCAATAACATTGGTTTCAACATTTATGGGATTACCTGAGATATAATGTTTGATTCTTTGACCATTCACCACCTTCGGATTTGTGGCTTCGAAATTGTTGATTTTTATGGCACCAGAACGATAGACCTCCTCGATAACGTAAGGACCTTCCCATTTAGAGAGAAGTTTTCCTGCAAAAAATCTTAAACGAGAGTTGTATAGCAATACATAATCACCTACATTAAACTCACGCTTTCGTATTCTTCTGTCATGCCATCTTTTAACTTTTTCTTTAAACAACTTGGCATTTTCATAAGCTTGGGTTCTCCATTCATCAAGTGAGCTAATATCAAATAACCTCTTCTCACCGGCAAGTTTGAAATCATAATTAAGCTCTTTAATAGCCCAATAAGCCTTATGTTCTAGTTCGAGAGGTAAGTGACATGCTTTTCCATAAACCATTTTATACGGAGACATACCCATAGGATTTTTATATGCAGTTCTATAGGCCCATAATGCATCATCAAGTTTCTTGGACCAATTCTTTCAAGATCCATTGACAGTCTTTCGCAAAATTAATGCATCATCAAGGAAAGCAAAGGAAGGAAGAGAGGTCGCAGGGACTCTGGCAAAGAGTCCGGGAAGCGTGTCCCCACCGAGTGCACGGCACCCATTGACGACGTGCCAGAGTGTTCCAACAGCAAGACATCCAAGGTCGCTGCACGCCAAGTGAAGAAGGTCCCGACAGGGCTGGCTGGCGTTGATGGTACTTTCACTATCAGCGCCGCCATCGATGACAAATAGGGAAGCGCGCTCGCTGCCTTCTTGCGGGCAAATATCGATGTGTTTGCCTGGCAACCATCTGATATCCCCGGTGTTCCCAGGGAGGTAATGGAGCACCACTGCTACCTCCTGAGCTTGCGTTGGTTTTTCCCATGAAGAGGAAAGGGTGATGCAGCAAAGTAGCGTAAGTATTTCCCTCAGTTTTGAGAACCAAGGTATCAATCCAGTAGGAGACAACGCAACAAGCCACCGAATACCTGCACAAACAAACACCAACTTGCAACCAACGCGACAAAGGGGTTGTCAATCCCTTCACGGTTATTCGCAAAGTGTGATCTGATAGAGATGGATAAACGGTAAAGTAATATTTTTGTTATTTTTGGTTTATGGAACCGAAAGTAAAGAATGCAAAATAAAGAAACGACAATGAAAATTGGCAAGTTAACAGAAAACTAATATGATGTAAAATAGACCCGGGGGCCATAGGTTCCACTAGAGGCTTCTCTTAAGATAGGAATTATTACGGTGGGTGAACAAAGTACTGCCGAGCAATTGATAGAAGAGTGCAAAGTTATGACGATATCTAAGGCAATGATCATGAATATATTCATCATGTCCATGTCAAGTAGACCGAAACGATTCTGCATCTACTACTATTACTCCACACATCGACCGCTATCCAGCATGCATCTAGAGTATTAAGTTCATGAAGAGCAGAGTACCACATTAAGCAAGATGACATGATGTAGAGGAATTAACTCAAGCAATATGATGAAAACCCCATCTTTTTATCCTCGATGGCAACAATACAATACGTGCCTTGCTGCCCTTGCTGTCACTGGGAAAGGACACCACAAGATTGAACCCAAAGCTAAGCACTTCTCCCATTGCAAGAAAAAACCAATCTAGTTGGCCAAACCAAATCGATAGTTCGAAGAGACTTGCAAAGATATCAAATCATGCATATAAGAATTTAGAGGAGATTCAAATAATATTCATAGATAAGCTGATCATAAATATACACTTCATCGGATCTCGGCAAACACAACGCAAAAGAGTATTACATCAAATAGATCTCCAAGAACATCGAGGAGAACTTTGTATTGAGAATCAAAGAGAGAGAAGAAGCCATCTAGCTACTAGCTATGGACCCGTAGGTCTGAAGTAAACTCTCACGCTTCATCGGAGAGGCAATGGTGTTGATGTAGAAGCCCTCCGTGATCGAATCCCCCTCCGGCAGGATGCCGGAAAAGGCCCCAAATGGGATCTCACTGGTACAGAACGTTGAGGCGGTCGAAAAGTGGTTTCGTGGCTCCCCTGGATGTTTTTGGGGTATAAGAGTATATAAAGAAGGAAGATCTAGGTCAGGAGGTCTACGATGGGCCCACAAGGTTGGGGGACGCGCTCTCCACCCTTGTGGCCGCCTCGTGGCTCTTCTTACTTGCACTCCAAGGCTCTTGGGTGTCTTCTGGTCGAAGAAAAATCATCGTGAAAGTTTTATTCCGTTTGGTATTCCTTTTCTGCGAAACTCTAAAACAAGGAAAAAACAGAAACTGGTACTGGGCTCTAGGTTAATAGGTTAGTCCCAAAAATCATATAAAATAGCATATTAATGCATATAAAACATCCAAAACAGATAATATAATAGCATGGAACAATCAAAAATTACAGATACGTTGGAGACGTATGTCAGGACCCCGATTCTAAGTCACACCGATCTAGCCTGTAACACCTCATATCACATTGCGGCCTCACGCACGGTACTCCCACGGGTGTCGCCTTACCATGGCCCGGGACCGTTTGCGCCTTTTGGCTCACGTATATGACAATGTCGCTAGCATCCATATGACAGAGAACCCGGGCCGACATGGCTAGTCGTGAACCCAAAGCGGCACTAACGTATGGGGACAGGCATACATGATTCAACATCGAACGTGTCGGTCAGCAGCTTGTGAATCCGGGCTGTAGCACTGGGCTAACAGGACTTCGGGAACCCGGGCTGTAGCAGGCTAGGCAGGACTCCGGATGTCACCGCGTGACATTTCCCCGAAGGGACAGACACAGGAACGATGTGAAACACATGCCGGCCAGTCAAGTGTCCAGAGCAGTAGTGCTGGGCTAGCAGGACTCCGGTGAACCGGGCTGTAGCGGACTACTATGGCTCAAGGAGGCACCAGACTACATTTCCCAATAAGAGAGGCTGCCAAGGATAAACAACTAGATTGTCGGATCCCACACATACCAAGAATTTCAATCATACACACAATATGCTCGATATGTGTAAATACAACATGGCATCACAACAAAACTCTACAACTCAAGTACTTTATTTAAAGGGCTCCGGAGAGCCTTACATAACATGTTCATACAGATAGGGGTCACATGACCCGACACTCATGTCATACAAACATACAAGCACATGCGGAAGCAAACTTGTCTGGGTACAGACACTAGAAAGAAAGAAGGCTTGACGAAGCCTGTCTATCTACGTAGGCCCTTCACAAGCCTAGATCACCACCTGGGTGGCAAGTCACTCATTGTCGTCGAGTTCTACATAGAACCCATCGGAAGGGGCGGTGTTGTCGTCTGAAAACAGTAATTGAAGCAACATGAGTACAAAGGTACTCAGCAAGTCTTACAACAGATCCTACTATACATGTTCATTCTCAAGAAGGTAGTGGAGTTATTGCAGCAAGCCAGCTTTGACTCTTGGCTAAGCTATCCTACGAGACACCGCTTGTGAAATAGTTTTCGCACACGAGTCCACTAATCACCATCTCAATACCCCACCGTGGATCCTCCCTCATCATCCCACGAGAGGGCTATCCGCGGTACTCACACTTATCTTGAGGCTTTTAGTAGTATCCTTTTACTTGTCTATGAACTGCATAAGCGACCAAGTAGTCCTTCACTGCGGACGCGGCTATTCGAGTAGTTTTATACCCTGCAGGGGTGTACTCGTCACACACGCTCTCACCACTTACCGTCGCTACACGACATGTACTCGGCAACCTTCAAGCGGAAGCCCAACGTGGGTGTCGGCCACAGCCTACCTAAACACTCAAGTCTCTAGTCCAGGTTTATCGCCTATTCAGGTTCCATCCGCAGGGAGTCCGGCCGAGGTTTCCACATACGGCCCCAAACGATGTGTGCAGGGTTCCCAGACACCAAACGGGCGACTCGGTACACCGTGCCACGAGCCTACCGCATCACAGCCCACCCCTTGGTCAGCGCTGTCCACGGCCTCCAGCTTACTACAAACACCAGAAACTACGTGCAACTCCTGGACAGAGGACAAGGGTGATTAAGAAGCCGAGGGGGTCCATTGGTTTCGGGCCCAATGCGTGGTAGTAGCTGAATCTTAAATCACGCATACAGATCTCAGTTCTTAGGGACGGTCTCAATGAAACAACCCACCATGTACTCCTACATGGCCTCCCATCGATACCTTTACCAAATCGTATTCAACACCTTACTCTCATTACCGACACACGCTTTCACTCTAGTTCATCACCCTGATGAGCCAGACCTGACATGACTCTAAGCGTAGCAAGCATAGCATTGTAGGAACACAACATGGCTCAAGCAACTCCTACACATGCTAGTGGGTTTCATCTAGTTACTGTGGCAATGACAGGTCATGCAAAGGAAAGTGGGTTCAACTACCGCAACACACAACAGTTTGAATCGCGTTGTCTTAATGCAGTAAATGAGAGCAGAAGCGAGAAGATGGGTTTGTATCGAAATGATCAATGGGTTGCTTGCCTGACGGAGTGGTGGTGGGATACTGCCCTTCAGTTGGATACTCGTGAATATCCTCAGAGGCAGGACCTACCACGATGAACACAACGAAGCACAATCAACAGCAAGCAAAGTGCAACAATATGATGCATGCATGAGACATGGCAAAATGGATGTATTGGGCTAATGCAACTAAGACCAGATGGGTTTGCACTATTTTGAATCAAAGATTCAAATTCCAAGTTCATATGTGGTCCTTATTAGTGCTTTATCTTGTTCTGCATTAAACAGTAGGTTAAGTTGCTTAAACATGCATGGAACCAGTACAGATGGATAGAATGGATTTTTCTGATCATTTTTCATATATAAATCTTTTCATTCTAAGCTATAGATTATTTTCTATGATTTTTTGAAGTTTGTGATATTTTCTGGAATTTCTTATATAAGAATAATTCCAGTAATTAAATTGTTTATTACGTCAGCAGTGTGTCATGATGACGTCAGCGGTCAACGGGGTCGTCCAGGTCAAACCTGACGTGTGGGTCCCCTGTGTCAGTGTCACTGTTAGTTAGTTAAACTAATTAGAATTAATTTAACTCTAACTCAGGTTAATTAGCAGGCGGGACCCACTTGTCATTGACCCAGGGGAGGTCAAACCTCTGGTCAACTGGGCGGAGGCGTTTAGCCGCCGGCGAGGCCAAACGCGGCGGTGGGGTGCGGGATCCGTGCTCCGGCGACCAAATGGGCGGCGGAGAGCACCTACGCGTAGCAGGGAGCAACCCGCGTCGATTGGTGGTGGAGGTGGAGCTCGGGGTCGCCGGAATCGACGCCGGCGACGAGCTGTGCGGCTGCCGGGGTACGGGTGTAGTCGAACCCCTCGCTAGAGAGCACGGCGAGGGGCGTGCGATGGTGCTACGGGCTCCTGGCGATGCAGTGAAGCTAACGGCCATGGTGGTGCGACCGTTGGATGGCCGGAGCCTCGTCGGCGACGAGCTCGGCGGCGACGCGTGCGGGTGAGCTACGTGCAGTTGCTACGGAGCTCGAGAGGGAGAATGGAGAGGATGGGGAAAGGCAGAAGCTCACGGCAGAGGCGATGAGCTAGGCGGCGCTGTCGGGGACGAACTGCTGCGGTGGTGACGGCGGAGGGGATCTCCGGCGGTGGGCGGCGAAGGCGAGGTCGGAGCGGTGGCTTCGGGGCAAGCGAGCGCTCAGGGCCCAACTTGCTCGAAGGCGAAGGCGACGGCAGAGGTGCTGGACACGGTCAGGTGACGCGGAGACGGCGGTGGCTACGGCTACTCCGGCGAGGTGGCAGCGGCTGCGTCGGCCATGGTGGAGGGAGGCGAGGGAGAGGCGATGGGGGAGAAAGGAGGTGTCCATGGGCTCGGGGGCGCGACGTGGGGGTCGTCCCGCTCGTCCACGGGCGAGGCAGCAAGCAGGTGGCGCCGTGGCGACCTCGCGCACGCCGGCGTCACCTCTGTGCCTGCTCTGGCGGGAGCAAGCAGCTGACTGGCCATGGGCCAGCACAGTGCTGGGCCGCCAGGTGGGCTGCCAGGTAAGTTCCTTCTCTGCTTTCTGTTTTCCTTTTTCCTATTTTTCTGTAGGTGTAGGGCTTTATTAAAAAATACTAAAACGTTTCCAAAAATCCTGCAAATAATTGTGGGCTCTGTTGGGATTATTCCTAACAGCCCTCACTTAAATCCAGAATTATTTGGGCATTTGAATTATTCTATAGCATTTAAATGCCCAAATGCAAATAGATAAAGGATTAATCCAGTGACCTTATGTGTCCTAGAAAATTGTGATCCCATTTTGTCAGAGGTCCTAACCCCAGACAAGAAGGGAGGACTTTTTAGAAGGGCATTTCAGGTTCATTGAAAATAATTTTACTAAACCCTAGTTGTTTTCAGAGGGGGTGCTGGGGTTTCTGTCATCCCCATTTCAAGTTTCTGGTAAAAGTAAACATGATGCAACACTCTAATGCATGGACTATCTAGGATGTGACAACTCACCCCCACTCAAAAGAATCTCGTCCCGAGATTTAGGATCCGTTGGGAAGAAGGTGGGGTACTCAAGTCGAAGACGATCCTCCCTTTCCCAAGTAGCTTCTTTCTCGGAATGGTGTGACCATTGAACCTTGAGAAATTTGTTGTTTTGGCGTCGAGTGGTACGCTCGGCTTGATCAAGGATTCGAACGGGATATTCCCGGTATGTGAGATTATCTTGGAGATCAAGCGTTTCGTGGTCCACTCCACGGATAGGATCCGAGAAGCAACGCCTGAGTTGAGATACGTGGAAGACATCATGAACTCTGGAAAGTTGCGGAGGTAGTTCCAATTGGTAGGCAACTTCTCCTCGCTTGGCAAGAATGTGAAAGGGTCCAATGTAATGAGGAGCCAATTTGCCTTTGATACCGAATCGATGGGTTCCCTTTAAAGGAGTAACCCGAAGGTAAGCCTTCTCGTCAACCTCAAAAGTCATAGCCTTATGTTTGCGGTCATAATGGCTCTTTTGGCGAGATTGGGCTGTTTTCAATTTCTCACGAATAATGTGAACCTGCTCCTCTGCTTCCTGAATCATATCCGGGCCAAAGAGTTGTCTTTCCCCGGTTTCTGACCAGTTAAGAGGTGTTCGACATTTTCGTCCATAGAGAACCTCGAAAGGAGCTTTGCCCAAGCTAGCTTGGTAACTATTGTTATAAGCGAACTCGGCGAATGGAAGGCATTTCTCCCAATCCATGCCGAAAGAGATGACAGAAGCTCGGAGCATATCCTCCAGAATTTGATTGACTCGTTCTACCTGACCACTTGATTGAGGGTGGAAGGCGGTGCTAAAGGAGAGACGAGTTCCCATAGCATTTTGGAAACTTTCCCAAAATCGAGAGGTGAAGAGACTTCCACGGTCTGAATTAATTTCCAATGGAACACCATGAAGAGACACTATTCGGGAGAGGTACAAGTCAGCTAGCTGGCTCGCGGTTATACTCTCACGAACAGGTAGGAAGTGGGCTACTTTGGAAAGACGATCGACAACAACGAAGATAGCATTATTCCCTCTCTTGGTCCTGGGAAACCCGGTAATGAAATCCATACCGACTTTATCCCATTTCCATTCAGGAATAGCCAAAGGTTGAAGGGTGTCAGCAGGCCGTTGATGCTCTGCTTTAACACGATGACAGACGTCGCAATTAGCAATGTATTGAGCAATTTCTCTCTTCATCCAAGTCCACCAAAACCTCTGGCGTAGGTCTTGATACATTTTAGTACTACCGGGATGAATGGTGAGAGGAGATTCATGAGCTTCCTTAAGGATCAATCGCCTCAGGTTGCGTACCTTGGGAACCACTAGACGGTCTCCAAAGAACACAACACCTTGGTCATCAACGGAGAAACAATCCGCAACTCCTTTCTTGATGTTTCTCTTAATACGGGAGATTCCCGGATCTACCTTCTGAGCTTTGATGATCTGATCCGTAAGGGTAGGTTTCGCCACCAGGGTGGATAGAAATCCTCGAGGAACAATGTGAAGGTTAAGCTTACAGAATTCCTCGTGGAGGAGTGATTGACTTTGTTGTAACATCAAGTTGTTACAATAAGATTTACGGCTTAGCGCATCAGCCATGACGTTGGCTTTGCCTGGGGTGTAAGTTATTCCTAAGTCATAATCTGTGATCAGCTCGACCCAACGTCTTTGCCTGAGATTCAAATCCGGTTGGGTGAAGATATATTTCAGACTTTGGTGATCGGTGAAAATCTCGCAACGATTACCGAGAAGGTAATGTCGCCATGTTTTGAGTGCATGGACTACGGCTGCAAGCTCTATCTCATGTGTGGGATAATTATCCTCATGTGGATGCAACTATCGAGAAGCGTAGGCAATCACATGACGATCTTGCATGATTATGCAACCTAGTCCTTGTCGCGAGGCGTCGCAATAGGTAACAAAGTCCTTAGAAAAATCTGGTGGTATGAGTACGGGAGCAGTTGTCAGGCGTCTTTTCAGTTCCTGAAAGCTGAACTCGCACTGTGGGGTCCACTCAAACTTTTTATCTTTCTTGAGGAGTTCAGTTAGAGGTTTAGCAACCTTGGAGAAATTTTCGACGAAGCGGCGACAGTAGCTCACTAAGCCAAGGAAACTCCGAACTTGCTTGACCGATTCAGGTGGAGTCCAGTCAAGGACGGCTTGAACTCGCTCGGGGTTGACAGCAATACCCTTACCAGAGATTACATGGCCTAGATAGGTCACTTGTGGCAACCAGAATTCACACTTAGAGAATTTAGCATAAAGGTGATGCTCTCGAAGTTTCATCAACACTAGCCTTAGATGCTCGGCATGTTCTTCCTCATTCTTGGAGTAGATGAGTATATCATCGAGGTATACCACGACGAATTTATCCAAATACTCCATGAAGATCGAGTTCATTAACCGAGAGAAGGTGGCTGGAGCATTGGTTAAACCGAAAGACATGACGGTGTACTCGTATTGGCCATAACGAGTGACGAAGGCCGTTTTAGGAATGTCCCCGTTCTTGATTTTGATTTGATGGTAGCCCAACCTCAAATCCATTTTAGAGAAGACTGACGATCCAGCGAGCTGGTCATACAAATCGTTGATCCTGGGGAGCGGATACTTGTTCTTGATACTGACTAGGTTGACAGGTCGGTAATCTACAACCATCCGATCCGTACCATCCTTCTTCTTGACGAAGAGGACGGGGCAAGCCCACGGAGAAGAACTAGGACGAATGAAACCCTTTTTCAAGGACTCATCGAGTTGTTTCTTAAGCTCAGCTAGCTCTAGGGGTGCCATCTTATAGGGTCTTCTTGTAATGCCCACGATGCGGCTATATCTCCCACGTGTCGAGGCACGACTTAGAGGCATAACCGCATAGTGGTTTTGTCGCAAGAAGGGTCATCTTCACACAATCCCATGTAATGAACAAGAATGGGATAAAGAGTTGGCTTACAATCGCCACTTCACACAATACATGAATAATATCATACATCATCCAAAATACAAACATATAGACCGACTACGGTCAAAATCCAGATGAAAATAAGATAACCCCAAATGCTAGATCCCCGATCGTCCCAACTGGGCTCCACTACTGATCATCAGGAAAAGACACATAGTAACAACCACGTTCCTCGTCGAACTCCCACTTGAGATCGACGCCATCATCTGCACTGGCATCGTCGGCACCTGCAACTGTTTTGGTAGAATCTGTGAGTCACGGAGACTCGGCAATCTCACACCCGCGAGATCAAGACTATTTAAGCTCATAGGAAAGGATGGATGTAAAGAGGTGGAGCTCCAGCGGCAAAAGCATATATGGTGGCTAACTAGCGCAAATGAGAGCGAGAAGAGAAGCAATGGAACGGCCGCCATCTAGCAATGACCAAGAAGAGGTCCTGAACACCTACTTACGTCAAGCATAACTCAGACCGTGTTCACTTCCCGGACTCCGCCGAGAAGAGACCATCACGGCTACTCACGCAGTTGATGTATTTTACTTGGGTCAAGTGACAAGTTATCTACAACCGGACATTAACAAATTCCCATCTGCCTCATAACCGCGGGCACGGCTTTCGAAAGATAATACCCTGCAGGGGTGTCCCAACTTAGCCCATCATAAGCTCTCACGGTCAACGAAGGATAAACCTTCTCCCGGAAAGACCCGATCAGTCTCGGAATCCCGGTTTACAAGACATCTCGACAATGGTAAAACAAGACCAGCAAAGCCGCCCGAATGAGCCGACAAATCCCGATAGGAGCTGCACATATCTCGTTCTCAGGGCACACCGGATAAGTCAAGCTACGAGTAAAACCAGACCTCGAGTTTCCCCGAGGTGGCCCCGCAGGCTGCTCGGTTCGGACCAACACTCGAAGGAGCACTGGCCCAGGGGGGTTAAAATAAGATGACCCTCGGGCTCGCGAAAACCCGGGGGAAAAGGCTTAGGCGGCAAATAGTAAAACCAAAGTTGGGCCTTGCTGGAGGAGTTTTATTCAAGGCGAACTGTCAAGGGGGTCCCATAAATCACCCGACCGCGTAAGGAACGCAAACTCAAGGAACATAATCCCGGTATAACAGTAACTAGGGCGGCAAGAGTGGAACAAAACACCAGGCATAAGGCCGAGCCTTCCACCCTTTACCAAATATATATAGATGCATTAATTAAATAAGAGATATTGTGATATCCCAACATATCCATGTTCCGACATGGAACAAACTTCAACTTCACCTGCAACTAGCAACGCTATAAGAGGGGCTGAGCAAAAGCGGTAACTTAGCCAAACAACGGTTTGCTAGGAAAGGATGGTTAGGGGCTGACATGGCTAAAATGGGAGACATGATATAGCAAGTGATAGGTAGCGGAGCATGGCAATAGAGCGAACAACTAGCATAGCAAAGATAGAAGTGATTTCGAGGGGTGGTCATCTTGCCTGCAAGGTTCTCAGAGTTGTCGAAAGCTTGATCCTCGTAAGCGTACTCGACAGGTTCCTCGTTCACGAACTCGTCTCCCGGATCTACCCAAGACAAGAACACAAACAAACGGAACCACAATCAACCACGAGAAATGCACAAGCAACATGATGCAAAACATGTATGATATGCGAGATATGATATGCGATGCATATGCGTGCTCCGGAAAATGATGAACATGGCAGTAACTTGGCAACCAAGCATGCCACTGAGAAGATGAGATGATTTCGGTCGAAATCGATATAAAGATCACCGGAATCGGATGCACGGTTTGCAAAAGGCAAGCAAAACAAGAATGACACTAATCTGCGATAAACAGCAAGATAGCACTTAAAATGCAACAAGTAGCAAAGCTGAAGCACCCCAACATAGCAACAAAGCACATGGCAGTAATCTACAGGAGAAGCTTGACAAAAGAGGAACACTGAGCTACGGCTAGTTCACAACATATCAAGCTCAAACAAGCATGGCAAAAGTGCAAAAGATTACAGGTTCACGGACTTAGTGAAAAACTGGACATGGCAGAAATCAGCATCAGGTAGCAATGTTCAGAGCACGAAATCAACATACTACAGAAATTAACATAGAAAAACAAGGCATGGAAGTGTTCTACTAAATGCACATGACAAAAGTCCCTTATTGACCATAAGCCAAAAAGGACTAGAAGATATGATGGCAAGCATGTAAACATAGCAAGTTTCGTTAACAGGTTTCAGACTTAGCGGAAAACAGAGCATGGCAGAAATATTAATATGTAGGCCTCTTTGTGAGCTTGATGCACTCACTACAGAGCAATGCATGACAAACCAAGAATACCTACAGCAAGACGGCATGTTTATGACGCTATCCATGGCAAGAACAATTGCATAGCATGTATGTATCAACTACAATAAGCTTGGCAACATTGCATATCATGTTAAGAATCTGCCAGAAATATTTTATAGCAAAAGTAGAGCAAGATTGAGTCATGCTATGGCACTCCATATTTGCAAACAATTGTAGGAATGGATCAATTACAACTTTAAATACAAAACATCCTTACTGAAGATCTCCAAAATATGCATGGATCTCTCTGTAGCATCAAGTTTACATGGCAACAAAATTACAGCAGACAATGACTTGGAGAAATCAGTCCCTGAAATCAGAAATATTACGGGGCCTACTTTGCATGCTTGTGCTAGTCACCACAAAGATCACAAAAATACATTGACTACACCACTGGAAAGATGGCATGGCATACTTAAAAACACATATAGAGCTCATGCTCATAAGATGCACAGATTAAATGATACAAAAATGACAAATCTCCAAGTTCTGTCAAGAACCAGAGAATAACAGCAACTAGCCCTCTTCCAACGAAGATTTGGGCATCAAGATGATCTCTAATGAACATGGTGCAATTGAACAAAATGAGGATCATCGCGAGACGAACAATTTGACATATTACACGCGCGAATCGGAGCTACATGCACAGAGTTATGGCATCACGAACAGAGGCACTTGCTGATAAATTCTAGGGACTTGGAAGAAATTAGGGAGGCGAGAAAGTCAACGCTCACGAGGGAGAGATCCAGATCGGATCGAGGAGGAGTTCGGCCGGTGGAGGAGCTCGTCGGCAACCAGAGGAGAGGACGGCGGGGGAAGGAGGAGGCGAGGCCGGAGGGTCGCCGGCGTTGGGCGGGGCGCCGGAGGGAGCGGAGTCCGGCGGGACCGGCGGGTCGGCGGGACCGGCGGGTCGGCGGGGCCGGCCGGCGAGC